>NC_037673.1:58300718-58468432 GCF_003255815.1 Theropithecus gelada
CAAAAAAAAAAAAAAAAAAAAAAAAAAAAAAAAAAAAAAAAAAAAAAAATCACGATTGGATCTGTACTATTTCCACATGCTTTATATTTTTTTGTGTTAGACTGTAAATTTTCTTCAATGAGGCAAAATAAATTTGGTACCTTTAAGAAGCATACTTACATATGATAAAGTCATTTAGTGTTAGAAACTAGTATAGGGGCCATCATTAAACTGTTGACTTAAACTGTTATATTTAAGAGCACAAATATCCTAAAAATGAAAGATTATAGGTAAGTATAAGTATCTTAGAAACAGTGGGTTATAGGCAGGTCTATTTTAAAAAGGTAGTAAACAGTATGAAACCCACAACACCGTTTTTAGCTACATTTCAAATTACCATGGTATAATTTTTAAAATAGTGCTTTGTGACAATAGAAAGGCTAGTTTAGTTTTTGTGATTTATTAATTTTTTAACATGTAAATATTTGGAGATTACTTTAAATTCAAAACCACGAGCTGTTCTCTCCTTTAAAGACATCTTCTTTGGAAAAATTAGTATCAAATGATAATTAGGAGAAAAGTGTTACTGAGTCTTGTCTTGTGAAGAGACGTTTTGTTTGTCAGTCCTACCCAGATCTCAAAAGTAAAGTGCGTCTGTTAGAGAAAAACCTGGTTGTCTTCAGTTTTTGCTTTCAGTGCCCTGTGTTCCTCTAAGAATATGCTTTGTACTTGGTTTTCGGTTCTTTAAAAATAGGACTCTTCCTTATTTTTTTCCATCTAGAAAAGATAGCTAAAGCAAGCTTCAGAGACAATGCAGTGCAAAATTGCTTGTCGTTTTGAACTTTCAGTTGATAGTAAACTGTTGCTTGAGTACGCTAAATGTTTTATGTTTGTGGAATTCGCTTAACTAATTTTTGTCAGTTAATATATGTGTGTATATATGTCTACAAATGGATATATGTGATGATGTCCACAGGTGAACAGAGAAGGAGACAAATTAACCCAGGTATAATTTGAATGTTGTAACCACATGCATATTCCAGTGACCCCTCTGTACAGATCCACAGTTCCATTTCTTCTTAAAACAAAATACGCTGAAAGATGAGAGGTATTTTTGTAAATAAAATACTCTTGCATTATAGTTGTTATCTACTAGTAGAGCTATGGAGATTTTAGAGATAAAAAATAACTTCAATTTCAGTTTTTCCCATTTTCCTGATAAGAAAACTGAGGCCCAAACATGTTAAGTAAATTTTTTAGAGTGGCATAGAAAATGGCAAAGCTGTGTTGCATATTTTTCTAGTGCTTGGACCATGTCTTAGTTTGGTAGTCTCTGAAATCAAAACAAGCATGTTCTTGAATGTAAATTGGACTCTTTGGAGAGGTTATTTGGCTAACATTTATTGAATGTTATAAATGTATTCCTAGATAGCATTTTAGTTTCAGGCTAAATTCTGATGACTGCAGTACAGTACTGGTTCTAGCATGCTCAATTCATGCTAGTGTAAAACACATTTGTGGATATTTGGAAATCATAGTAATGTTATGAGATTAAAGTTCAGAAAAAGTTAGGATTGTTAAGTATAAAACTGTATTACAGCTGTGTGATTATACAGCAAGTCCTTGAGTAACATGGTATCACTGTATCATTGATGAGAAAATAAAGAAGTCAGTTCTGGCCAGGACCATTATCTTGGGTGGAATTTGCACGGTCGGCTTATGTCTGTGAGGGTTTTCTTTGGGTACTCTGGTTTCCTCCTACATCCCAAAGATGTGCACAGAAGGCAAATTGTCCCATTTAAATGGCCTCAGTCTGAATGAGTGTGGGTGTGTGTGTGTGCCCTGCAATGGGGGTGGTATCCTGTCCAGGGTGGGTTCCTGCCTTTCTCCCTGAGCTGCTGGGACAGGCTCTGTCCACCTGCTACCTTGAACTGGAATAACTGGGTGAAGAATTATCTTGTTTTTATTAATCGTTGTTAAATGTATGTATATTTCACATTCGTTTCAATGTTTAATATTAAAAATGTTGTGGTCTTTATTTAGAAGGTTGGTGATGTTTTTGTGACCAGAAATATGTGATAGGAAATTACTGTTTATGTCAATTAGCCTATGATAAATTGGTTTTGTAATATGTCGTTTTGATTAAAGTCAGTTTCCAAGAACCTATTGATGGCATTAAGTGGAGGACTTGCTGTTACACGAATATAATACACCCATATAATAAATATGGTCATATAATAAAGAATTTACTGAAAGTTTGAAGTACTTATATAGAACAACAGAAGTTTGCTCTCAACTTAGTGTATATATGAAAACTTGTCCAGTATTGTTTGTATTTGACCAGGTTTTTAAAATATAATGTATTGTTTTTGTCAACGTGCCTCCTCCTCCTTCACCAGTAAATAGTATACACATAATCCTTTGGGATGTACCTATACATATATGTACCTCTTTCACATAAATGATGTGGCCTCCAAACTGTAGTTCTCTGTAATTTTTTTTTTTTTTTTTTTTTTTTGAGATGGAGTCTCCCTTTGTTGCCCAGGCTGGAGTGCAGTGGTGCAGTCTCAGCTCATGCAACCTCTGCCTCCCAGGTTCAAGCAATTCTCTTGCCTCAGCCTCCTGAGTAGCTGGGATTACAGGCATGCGCCATGACGCCCAGCTAATTTTTGTATTTTTAGTAGGGTCGGGGTTTCACCACGTTGGTCAGGCTAGTCTCGAACTCCTGACCTCAAGTGATCCACTCACCTTGGCCTCTTAAAATGCTAGGATTCAGGTGTGAGTCACCACACCTGGCCTTTAAAGCCTTTTTGTATGACTTGGGGCAGTTCTTCAAGAACCAGCTGGACGTGATTTATGGCGAGACTCTTAATACTGCTACAACATTTACTAGTAGTAAGAGTAATAACAACATTTCGTAGCACTTAACCAGGTGCCAAATACTGCCCTGGAATATGATCAGAAGAGGTAAGTAATACCTACTGAGTGTATATTCCATTTCGCTCATTTCCTTTATGTATTTCTTAACAGCCATATGCGTTAGGGACCATTATTGTTTCTATTTTACAGATGAGGAAACTGAAACACAGGGAAAAAAGTAGCAATAACTTGTTGCTGTTAAAAACAGAGCCTGACACACACAATCTCTTTGGTTGGTGTTCAAGCAATACTGCCCATGATGCATCATCATTCCCTATCCTAGAAGGTTTAGCTTTACAGTGTCTTGCTACTTTCTAGAGTGACTTTCACAGTGGCCTGGATTATAAATTGTGATCATAGGTAGGATTTTAAAATGCTATTTTTTTTTCCATTGGGAGGATTTATTTAAAAAATCATAAGGATATTTACACATTAGGTTTAAAAAAATTTTGGTTGTGGTAAAATGTACATACTGTAATACTGACCATCTTAACCACTTTTATGTGTGTGGTTCAGCAGTGTTAAGTACATTTACATTGTTGTGTAAATAATCTCCAGAACTCTAAAATTTTACTTGAAAAACTACTACATTTTAAAAAATGTCTTTTAGGAATTCCAGCTTTGAAGGATGGTTGTGTTGGGTGATTTTGATCATCTTCCATGAGATGTTAAGCTTTGAAAGAAATTAACTTGCAGGTTAGATGTAATATATATGCAGCAAAGTTAGGTTCTCAAAGTGTATTTGAGAAATTAAATATCTCATTTTAAGGTCCTTTTTTAAATATTACAATTATATTATTTCTTGTTGCTGATAAAGAGATTTGATATTTCTTTGAAAGATGGAGTTTTATCTGTGCAATTCCTGAACGCTGATGTTAATTGGAAGGATGCAGCAGAACCTGTCAGTACATTTAAACTCTTCCTAACTGAATAAGCTGATCAGATACATTGGAAGCTCATTTAGTGAATTAATGTGCTTAAAATTTAGGTGACTGACTCCCTCTTCTTGCCTTACTTAACAATCTCTTTACTTGAAGTGTTTTTCATTGTTAGTTGGTGTCAGATCTCTAATGTTGGAAGATTTTAGAGAGAAAACTTACATAAGAAGATAGTGTGTAGAATAAGTCCACAAAAGCAAGTTTTAAATTCTTCTACGTAATTACAATCAGTACAGATTAGAATTTTGTATATGCCAGGTTGTACGTGATAAATGTTTGCTGACAGTTACTAGCGTTTTTATGAGTGTAGTACTGTGTAGGAATTCTATAATTTAGGTATAAGGGGCATACCTGGAGTCTCTTCTGGTGTGGCTATTGGTCTCTGTTGGTAGAAGCCTGGTCGTGCTGAACCTTTCCCCCTGCAGCTCATTTCTACAAAGCAGGTTGTCGTGATTTTTATAATAAGTACTTGTCATAAAATAAGATTCTAAAACCCAAATACCATGTTTGTAATCTGGCTGTTTTATGTGACCAAACTTTTAAATATGTAATATGTTAGCCTTGTTCCTTTTTGACTTTGTTTTTTAGTGTTCCGTGAGTTTCCTTTTTTTTTTTTTTGGTGAAACAAGTCTCTCTCTGTCACCCAGGCTGGAGTGCAGTGGTGCAGTCTTGGCTCACTGCAGTCTCCAATCTCCACCTCCTGGGCTCAAGCGATTCTTGTGCTTCAACCTCCCGAGAAGCTGGGATTACAGGCACGTGCCACCACGCCCGGCTAATTTTTTGTATTGTTAGTAGAGACGGGGTTTCACCATATTGACCAGGCTGGTCTGGAACTCTTGACCTCAGTGATCCACCCGCCTTGGCCTCCCAGAGTGTTGGGATTACAGGTGTGAGCCTGGCCAGGATTTTGTATTCTTGATGCCATTTTACAATTCTTCTTCCCTCTTTCCCCCGAATATCACTTGTGTAATTTTTGTCTGATATACCTTCAGCCCAGTCACCTAGCCAGTCTTTTCAGGATTGTGGTTTATACTTTTCTCTAGACAGTGGTAAAGTTGATGACTGAAATGATCAATGGCTGCTTTCTGATGATGGCAGGGTAGAATCAAGTGAGACTTGAGGGCAGCAGGTGTGGAAGACTCTGAACCCAACTTGCCTCACAGCTCCAGTTTGTTCATTCTTTTCTTTCTTTTCTTTCTTCCTTTCTTCCTTTCCTTTCCTTTCTTCCCTCATTTTCTTTCTTCTCTTCTTCTGTCCTTTTCTTTCTTGGGGATGGGTTGAGGGAAGGGAGGAGAAAGGAGTGTGTCGTAGAAAAGAAGACAAATCAGAAGAGGTAAGTAATACCTACTGAGAATATATTCCATTTCCCTTATTCCCTCCAGTTGTCCCCCTCTTCCTCCAGTCACCCTTTAGGGAAATAAAGTTGAGGTCAGAAGGACCTATGTGTTACAGCTGCTGCTTAGCTGCTATTTTTAGCATGGCCCTACATCAGGCTGGCACCAGGCCATGATGGCACAGGGCCAGCACGTTGTGGGACTGCTGGTAAGTGTCAAAAACTTAACTTTCAGATATCAAACAAAACTAAATTTCAGACATATTCTGTGCTGTGGTACTCTATTTGCTTTTCTTTTTTTTTTGAAATGGGATGTACATGTTTTTAGACGTGATTGATTTTTAATAGTAGTCGTAAATAAATCTTGGAACATGTAATGTATAGTTTATTTTAGGTAGGAGAAAGATTTAAGAATTGTCTTGTCAGATCAGACATGTAGTCCAGCTCAAAACTTTTCATTTTGTGGTGCCACCAAGAGGTGTGAAATTTGCCTGATTTATTTACTATGCCTTGGGCATTCTTAAAATTGCTGTAGCTGTTGAAGTTTTGGAGTCTGAATTGGTTTATGTAATTATAGGTGCCATCAGACATTAAAAAGAAACACATACTGTTTTTTCCTACAGTTACCACTGTTCTCTTGGCTAACTCATTTGTGTGTGTTTAGATTTGGTTAATACTCTAGTAATATGTTTAAAACTTGCTATTCATTTTTGTAGGGAGCAGCTAGGTTTTAGTTGAAATATTAGTATCTGGGTCTAGATTCTATACACCCTAGAGCCAGTGTTACATAGATTGTGTTTGCAAATTGAGTTTAAAGTTTTTGGATGCATATATGAATTTAAGAACTTGGCTATCTGTAAATATGTTGTATTTGTTCTTGAGTAATTTTGGAAAGAAAAACGTCACAAGGTGAATTTGTATGTTTGGAAGTGACTTTAGTAAGAATAGTAATTGTGTTTTTTCTATAAAGGTACGTAGAAAAGCTGAGGGCATGTTGGGGATGATTTGTGGTGTACTATGAGCTACCCTGAATACAAATAGAAACGCTGATGATGATTCGCTTATCCAATGAGTAGTGGTGTAACGTTCTTAAATCCATCAGATGGCAGGATAACATTTAATAGTGCATTGATCTGACACCCTTCTTAAGGTAACACAAATAACTAGAAATGGCCCGAATAACTAGAAATGGAATCAAATTGATTTTCTTCACATTGTCTTTAAAGTAGTTATTGGATGAATTCTGCTGAATTTACTTTTATGAAAATAAGAAAGCTTAAGTTGAGGGATTTAGTGAAAGGTGAATTGCTTGGTCTAGTATATGACAGAAGGCAGATGTTTTAGAGGTTATTTACATTCTTACATCTTCTTTTCTTTTCTTTTCTTTTTTTTTGAAACGGCGTCTCACTCTGTGGCCCAGACTGAAGTACACTGGCGCGATCTCAGCTCACTGCAACCTCCGCCTCCTGGGTTCAAGTGATTGTCCTGCCTCAGCCTCCCGAGTAGCTGGGATTACAGGCACCCATCGCCACGCCCGGCTAATTTTTGTTTGTTTGTTTGTTTTGTTTTTTTAAGTAGAGACGGGGTTTCACCATGTTTTCCAGGCTGGTCTCGAACTCCTGACCTCAGGTGATCCACCCATCTCTGCCTCCCAAAGTGCTGGGATTACAGGCAGTAGCCACCATGCCTGGCCCACATTCTTAAATCTTAAAACAGATTCTTATATTGTGGATGAGAGCAAGTTGGGTAGTGTGCTGAAATACTAGGAAATATAGTGAATATCTTGGGGATAGAATATCAAGTTCATTGAACTATATCATAGTGTAGTAATCATACAATATGATGTATTTCTGTAGTTAGAGGTTGTAGGAGACAATTCAAAAGTGGCCTGGAGATAAAGATTGTCAACTGACCTATTGATATCAATGTATCTCTCTAGATATGTATATATGTATAATATGATGCGTAGAACATTGTAAAGTACTGGATGTTAGTAGGTAAGAGACTACCTTTTGTATCTTTAATGCAATTTATGTTTTGTTTAGGGGAGTCATGTAAATGATGTGAGCTCTAGCTTAACACGCTTTATTAAAACCAAAGCCCACTAGGTAGTTTGATTAGTGCTTTTTAGAGTTCTTATAAGCAAAGTGCTCAGATGACTTTCCTTATTAGAACTTGTCAGAGCAGTTTCTTTGGAGTTTTCATGGATCTCCCTTAGCAACTTATTAAAGAGGCATTTTGTTTAAGCTGTTTCATAAATAGCAGGAAATTCCAAAGGCCTGGATTGTATTGCATTTTTGCTTTCAATAATGACTACAGTGGGGGGAAAAAGCCTTTAAAAATACTCTATTCATTTTAACAATTTGTAGCAAAGTACTTTTATTTTAAAATGGATGAATTTTTTAAAAAGTACAGATTCAAGTTTCATTCAAAATTTTCACTATGTTTTAAATTTTTCATAGTTTATATTTTAGATGCGTTAGACAACAATTGGTGATATAATAGCTAGTAACTATGAGTTTATTTAAAATTTACTATTATGTAATTGGGTCTGAATTTGTTTCAGTAGCTCATAGATACTCTGTGTGTCATTTTGCTGAGTGAATTGTACCCATCCCTAAATTACCAAGTTATGCAAAGAGGAGCTGACCCTGAACAACATCTGGCAGTATTATGTGTTGTGCAAGAACAGGAAAGACAAATACCAAGCTCTGTGCAGCATTTATGGTGGCATAACCATTGGCCAGGCCATCATCTTCTGTCAGACTCATCGAAATGCCAAGTGGTTGATTGTGGAGATGATGCAGGCTGGCCACCAGGTGTCTTTGTTAAGTGGAGAGCTGATCATGGAGCAGTGAGTGTCCGTCATTCAGAAGTTTCAGAATGAGAAGTTTCTCGTAACAACAAATGTTTGCACTGGAGGGATTGATGTGAAACAAGTCACCATTGTCGTGAACTTGGATCTCCCTGAAAACCAAGCAGAGGAGCCAGACTATCAGACCTGCCTCTAGTGCACAGTGGGGACAGGACAGTTTTAGGGAAAAAAGGCCTCACCTACAACATTATTGAAGCAAATAAGCTGTATGTGCTTATGAAAATCCGGGATCACTTCAGCTTTAAGCAGCTGGACCACGAAGATGTGGAAGAAATGGAAAATAAAGAATATTAAAGGGAAAACTGTATTGTTTGTGAAAATATCCTAATTTATGGTAGAATGTCCTGGTGAGTTTTGAAGGTAAATTTTCATGTTGAAAACGTCCACTTTTTTGACATGAAACTCACAAATGGCAAAATAAGTGTCGTAGTACTCTTAGTTTTAAGACCTGAGGTCTTTTTGAAACCAAGTTGATGTTAAGCATGTGGTCTTTTTGAATTTAAAAAAAGCAAGATTTGCGCTGGGCGCGGTGGCTCACGCCTGTAATCCCAGCACTTTGGGAGGCTGAGGCGGGTGGATCACGAGGTCGGGTGATTGAGACCATCCTGGCTAACACGGTGAAACCTGTCTCTACTAAAAACACAAAAAATTAGCTGGGCATGGTGGCGGGCGCCTGTAGTCCCAGCTACTCAGGAGGCTGAGGCAGGAGAATGGTGTGAACCCAGGAGGCGGAGCTTGCAGTTAGCTGAGATCATGCCACCACACTCCAGCCTGGGCGACAAAGCGAAACTCTTGTCTCAAAACAAAAAACAACAAGATTTAAAAAGAAAAGAACATAATTTGTATTTTTAAAATAGCATATGTGTGATGAGTCTTGGTGGTAGTGGGTTCAGCCATGGTGGATTAAGCTCTGAAAAACACAAAAAATTCATGTAGCCATATTTAGATACAGGGAATTCTCACCCCTACCTCCATTCAGGTATTTGTACTTCATTGGGCTGCCTATTTAATGTCCTTGTATAAAAACTTTTCACGTCTTGATTTTCCCCCTTCATGCTTCCTGTTAAAGATAGGAAATATTACAGTTCAGAATGTAATCTGTAAAAGTTCAGCATATGACAGTCGTTTTGGGGATTTATTCACTATCAGATTTTTAAACTGCCAGTTTAAAAATTTATGAGTTGCTGTTTTCCTCTTTGATCCTTTACAATTGTGCAACAATTAATTTTCTCCTCTTTTGTTTTCCTTGTCTTAGAATTGAGCTTTGAACCCAACTCTTTCAGGAAGGCTTATTTAATAATCCTAAAACATTCTATGTCTTAGATTCATACTGTTTCTTAAAAATCTGTAATAGTAAACCAGATCCATTTAGATAATCTGGCTTCCTTTCTAGACTGAGGGGCATTCTGTCTCTCCAATGAATGTGGGTAGACCTTCTGAAATTCTGTAAGGGATTGTTGTGGAGACTGACCCTCGCCTGATTCATGATCTTTTCCAAATTTGAGAACACAACTGTGGAACTCATCCTTAATGTAAAAATTGGAGAAAATGAGGGACAGTTTCTTTTTATGAGAAAGCAGAATATCCTTTGTAGGATTGTAGATTTCTAAGCATCTTTGATGGAGGAAGCATCAGTTGTCTAATCAAATTGAATAAAAATATGGAGTGCTAACAGATGTAAAAATACTCTACCATACACTGTTATGCAGTAGTCATTTTGAATTTATCATTGTTTAGCAGATATTTCTAGTCTTGTTTTTTTGGGGTGAGAATTACAGAGCATTTAAATACAAAGTCTTTTTTTGGAGTGAAAGATGAATCTGCTAGTTTGAAAAAAATTCTGGCAAATTTTAAATCTAGAACAGCCAACTACTGTATTAACAGTGCCAGTGCATTATATGCATAGTAGACATTGAAATGTCACTTGGATGAATGATAGCCGTAGAGTATATGCCAGTCCTGTGGGTGTCTGCATGAAATTCTCTTAATTGAAAAAAATAGCTCCAGTTTCTAATTTCTGTTTGATTTTCTGAATCTGAATTGCTGTGACTTAGTCTTTTAGGAAGGTGAATAGGAATATGACTGCTGGATAAGTAGGCTGGTTTTCAGTACTGGGTTTGTCATCAATATATTTCTCCAAATACTGTGTAGGGTTTCTTTTTTTTTCTTCTTATTTGAAGAGGCCTTTTCTTTAAGTTTGTTAACTTGCTAATAGTAGCATCAGCCCAAAAGCTATTCTGAAAGCAATTTATTTATTAGACGATTCCAACTTCTAAACAGAAAGTAACTTGAATATTCCTGTATAGAACAGTACTTTTGGGTCACCTAGAAAAATAACTGAATTATAAATGCCTTTGTGGGATTAAGTGATTGCTTTTTCCTTCTATTTGATACTTCATTTTTAAAAGAAACTGGTATAACTAAATTTAGTTTTTACAAACTCTCCCTCTCACAGATGACATGCAAAAACACATATAACTTCAGAATATCCCACAAGATCTTAAACGTTGTGAAATGACACTGTCTAATTAGTAGGAATGGTGTACTAAACTGGTCTCCAAAATGCTGATGACTTTCTCTTGAGGTAGAATTTGTTTAAGGCTCAATTTGCATAAAATGGGGTATACCAGAGCAGTTTTTTGAATAATAATTTAATAATAGGGCTGTACCCTCAGTACTTGGCCCCTGAGAGGGATGGGTTATCCAGATGTTGGGTGACCTCCCGTTTGTCCAGTCAATCTTGGCTTATGTCTCTTTTCCATACAGTCACCTCTTTCACTCGTAGAAATGTTGCCTTTTGGATAATAAAGTCTATGATTACCCTAGCCATACATCTTGTTTCTCAGAAGGAAGAGGGCAAGATATAAATCAGTTTAGAATTGTGCCCTGTGTGCACTTGTGTGTGTAGGGAGAGAGAGAGGGAAGATGGTGTTGTTTGGGATTGAAAGGTGACCTTTGGCTTATTTCTGGTATCCATCAGTGGGCTCTCCTCAGTCTTTCATATAGGAGATACATTTCTGTCTGGGCTATTCAGACCAAAATGAAGCAGTTAAGAGATTCTCAGTCTCCATGGGTTTGATTCACCACCCCTGACTTTTTTTTTCTCAATTTAAAGATATGTACATTTTATATTCTTACTCGAAGTTGTATTTTAGCAGTCTTAGATTGATGTTCACAGGTACTGCTTTCATTTTAGATACTTGCAGTTAGCCACTTAAGTAATGTATCATTTGCTAATCACATGGTCAGGAGCTTGGGGAAGATATCTGAGCCATTAGGAGGCATCTTGTCTTACTATCCGTGTGCCTATAGGCAGGACACCTACTGGCTCTGGACTTCCTCAAGTCCTTATAAAATGGGACTAATTATACCTTTATCACCTCTATCATAAGCCTGTTAAGAGGCTCACATGGGAATACATGAAAGTATTTGCATTCTAAATAGTACACAAAAGGGAAATACATTGTTATGCATTGCTCCAGTTTTATCTAATTTCCTTCATTTGTTACTTTCTTCTAGTTTTCTGTATTTTTCAAAAATTCTGTAATCATCATATATTGATTTCATAATTAGAGAAAGGAAACATTGTTTTAAAAGAATCTGTCTCATTACCATTAAAACACAAATTTCTCTATCCACAGATTTATTTTTGTTAATAGTTTATTATAATTGTTGCCTGATCTAGTGCAGCTAAACAGAGCATGTTTTATTCATCGAGGTGTATCATGCCTTAATGTCTTAATTTCTCCCTTGTTTTTGAACCTAGTGACTGATGAATTTTTGTCTTCACTTGGAACTCTAGAATTTGCCGAAAATGGAAAAGGGATAGCTAAAATTAATTCTGTGTTATTTGTGTATAGAATGGACACTTGTGGATTGACCTTATCACTTGGGGTTTAGTTTTCAGACTTCCCTGAATATGTACCATGGCAAGTGGAAGATGGAAGAAGATAGAACAACTCTTAGACTTATGTTTCTGAATTCCTTATATGACTGTACTAAGATCTACATTCCCTTCTTTTGGAAACTTTCATTAATAAATGAAGATAGTTGGTTAGCATTTCCCCCAATTTAAAGATTTACAAATAAAGTATTCAGAAAAATAGTTTCAAATACAATTTAAAGGGCTTATTATGAACTGAAATCTTGTGTTTTTTTCAAAATTTTTGGGTATTCTCATAAGTTCTTGCCTTGGAAAGCTGTGGTGATATGACCCAGACTACCTATTCCACATTCTATTTTTGCTATCCACAGTTTAATATTTTCAGTGAAGTTTAGACTGGATTAGCCATCACATCATGCATTTCCCCCCTTTCTGACCTGTTTGTGGCCTTTCTGCACTTCTAATTTGTACCATAGAGCACCATTAAAAAATTTTTATGTGCTATGTTTGTACACACATGCATGTGTAAGAGTGGACTTTGTGTATGTATAAGAGTGTTAATCAGCTTGCAAACTTTGGACAGGCAGGGCTCAGCTCTTAGAATCTATATTGCAGCCAGGATGATGTTGTCCATAACTACCCTGTGCAGAACCTTCAGTGGCGTCCCTTTGTTCAGAGGCCTGAAGTCATTTATGGGTGTACGAGGCCCAGCATAGTCTGGCCTTGACCCTCAGCCACCTTCGGTGCAATGTTCTCCCTTGCTTTTCAGATGCGTCCAGGCTGCCCTGCTACCTGCCTTTGCCCATGTTCTTTTTTCTGTCTGGAATGCTCTTCTATGCTTGGTTCATGCCCTAATTGTCATCTTGGCTCAGAGAAACAATCCTGGCAACAAATTACCTCCTTTGCAATCCTAATCATAGTTTTTTTGTGTGATTTTTCTTTTTTGGATTGTCCTCCCTCATGAGATTGTAGGCTCCAGGAGGGCAGAAACTGTAAATATGTGTGTGAATATGTATGTGTACATGTGTTTGTATCCATGGCTACCAGTACAACCATTTGCACATAGTTGTCTCTCAATAAAAGTTTGTTGAATAAATGGATGAAGGAAGTGGTGTTTTCCTTTGGGAATATTTTCATAACTCTCCAGGAGGAGGCACGCTATTCAGTGGTTCCATCTATCTATTACTCCACACCTATCACACGAACAATATGCCAGTTTGAAAAATACAGCCTAGTTTTGTGTTTTTGGCAGTTTGGGTCACTCCCAGATTTTCCAAAGGTACACTTGCATTCACCTTTATGTTTAGAGGCACTTTCTTAGAATCTGAGTTTAAGAAACGGTATGCTGTTTTAATTATAGTAAGTACTTTATCAAGGTCAGTTGTCTTGGAATGTGGATTTATATGACAGTCTGATACATTCAGTTTGGCATGTATTACTGGGAAAAACCAAACAGTGCTGTTTGCAGCCAAAGATTGCAAGATGGTGGCACATGTGTAGTTAGAGCAGGAGACTCCCTTTTGCTCACATACATAAGTCAGTTCTCTTCTTTCCTGTCTTCTCAGTTCTCTTGGATGAGCAGCTGTGTTTGGTCATGGTGGGCAAGGCACTGACCTTGGAGCTCATGTGCAGGGTTACTGTGGGCCATAGCAAGTCTGCCTGAACTTTTTTTTTTTCCTTATCTGTTAATCTGTGCATTCTTGTTAATGCTTGAGCTTTTTTCCAGTTTGTTTTTAATCTTTGCTTCCTCAAGTTAAGTAGCAGGGTAGAATGATCTGCCACATAAAGTCATTTCTATCTCAAAATGGTCTTGGAGAAACCTGAAGTTTTTCAGTATCTTGTTTGGGATGAGGATTGGCATGAGCTCTCATTTGAAACATATTTATTTGCCATTTTATATTGTTGCAGCTCAACATATTGACCACTTTTTGAGTAGTACCAGTTCTGTGCTTTACAAGCATGATTTCTAGCTCTCATAACAACTTTGAGGAGAAGGTATTCTCATTCCAAGGCTGAGGAAACGGATATGAGATGTTAAGTCATTTGTCAGGAGCATCTGGGAAGTCTGTGCTAGGCTTGAACACCTAAGCCTCCCAGCTCTTAAGTGGGATCATGTTGTACTTTGTTTTCCAAGTGTTGCTAGAGGCAGCTTGTCTTTTTGCATATGTGTCATTCACAGTCCTCCTTGGTCTGTGGTACCATTCAGATTTAGTGGCCTGGCCTCCGAGCAGTGTTTCATTATTTCTGAATGTATATGTTTTGGTTTTTTTCCTTGATAAGTAGTAATGGATGTGTAGCGCATTCATGATATAATACCTTCTTGCTCCTTGGAGCTGATACTACACTCAGTTGAGGGTGACTTTTTCTTTGTTGGACGTTTAAAAATAATTTCAGTCACAACATTTAGTGACATGAATACTTTGACTTGAAACAATGACCATTTTCTCGATTTTAGTGGGAGACTTGGGGCAATGTATGTAGGACATACTTCAGAGAGAGATAGTGTAACAAGCTGTGTGAGGCAGTAGAGGCACACACACCTCAGTTACTGGAAGGCGCAACTTCGAATTCTTGTGGATTGTGTTGGCAGCCCTGTAGACAGATTCAGCAGATGCTGTGGACATTCTCTTACTACCAAATTATAGCTTAAAGACCTAACTCTTAGAGCAAGCCTTAAAATGTGCTTTCCCCCTTTTGTTTTAGGAAACTTTTCTGTTTGCTGATGAGGAAAGGTTATCTTTCCAGGCAGCATTCAGGAATGGTCTTTTGAGTGTTTTCGTGCCTTCTTGTGACCTCATTCCTGCTGCCATCATACTTATCCCTGCTCAAATTAGTGAACCGCCGGCCTGTTCAAGTTTATTCCATAGCTGGATCTGCCTGTAGCATTTGCAGTTTTCTATGTAGACTGGGCACAAGTTAAAAGCTTAGGAAGTCTATATAACTCACCATAATTTTAGCACTTCAACTTATTAAGGTACATGTTTTGGTTATCTGATTTATAGAAGTACCGTGTAAAAGTCTACCTATGGTATACAATTGCTGAAATACTGAGTAAGCTCTGCATTTTATGACCAAGTTACGGGATGAATAATTACTCTCTGGAGTGAATGGTTCAAAATGAAATAACTGTATGCCTTAGATGTGACGTGACACCAGATGTATTTAAGCCCCAAAGGCATGTAATTATCTCACTACTCTTGCACATACACACAAGTACATTTATGCTTATGGCAAGAGTTTTATGTGCAAAAGAAAACTCACTTTCTGATAAGTGAAGGAACAGTCCATTATTTTTGAGGGGCTCAGAAGTTGTTTGATATTAGAGGCTCCATTTCAATCCCCCTGCATTTCTTTAGGGTCTAATGTAAATTCATACATCACTTGATTCTAGAGTAAACAATTATCATACCCTGGATTTTAAATATTAAGGACAGTTGAGGGAGTTTCTCAAAGCACCATTTTATGACTTATAGTCTGCCTCTTGTTATAGATTCCATTCTTAGACTGCATTTTAAAAATATTTCCTATTAAAGGTGTTTCTTTTTATTTATTTTTCTTTTCATTCCATAGCACTTTGGATAATATACACCTCAACTAGGTATTCATTCTATAATGCAACAGGCAGTGATCATTGGGGGCTTTCTTAGGGGCTGCCTACCATGCTACCTCTGGCCTTGCTCACATTATTCACCTAGAGTTATCCAAACTCAGTAAAAATATTTCAATGACTACCTTTCTCAGTGATCTATTCTCTGACATGTTAAACTATGTTTGTTTGACCTCCAGAAATAAAAGCAAAAAGAAAAACAATAAAACATTGGCTTCACCATGCACTTGGACACATCATTTTGTTTCTTTGGTAAGACTCCACTGTATCCTCAGAACACTTAGCAAAGTGCTAAATATAATATATGCCCAATATAACTATGTTGACAATAGAAAATTAATTGAAATCATTTTTTGGAGTATTACCTGTGTATGTTCATGCTTGCTTTTAGGTCTATTATTATTATTGTTATTGTTTATACTTTAAGTTCTAGGGTACATGTACACAGCGTGCAGATTTGTTAACGTATGTATACATGTGCCATGTTGGTGTGCTACACCCATTAACTCGTCATTTACGTTAGGTATCCCTCCCCCTACCCGCCACCCCACGACAGGCCCTGATGTGTCATGTTCCCCTTCCTGTGTCCAAGTGTTCTCATTGTTCAATTCCCACCCATGACTGAGAACATACGGTGTTTGGTTTTTCTGTTTTGCGATAGTTTGCTGAGAATGATGGTTTCCAACTGCATCCATGTCCCTACAAAGGACACAAACTCATCCTTTTTATGGCTGCATAGTATTCTATGGTGTATATGAGCCACATTTTCTTAATCCAGTCTGTCACTGATGGACGTTTGGGTTGGTTCCAAGTCTTTGCTATTGTGAATAGTGCCGCAATAAACATACATGTGCATGTGTCTTTATAGCAGCATGATTTGTAATCCTTTGGGTATATACCTAGTAATGAGATGACTGGGTCAAATGGTATTTCTAGTTCTAGATCCTTGAGGAATCGCCACACTGTCTTCCACAATGGTTGAACTAGTTTACAGTCCCACCAACAGTGTAAAAGTGTTCCTATTTCTCTGCACCCTCTCCAGCACCTGTTTTTTCCTGACTCTTTAATGATTTCCATTCTAACTGGTGTGAGATGGTATCTCATTGTGGTTTTGATTGGCATTTCTCTGATGGCTAGTGATGCTGAGTATTTTTTCATGTGTCTGTTGGCTGTATAAATGTCTTCTGAGAAGTATCTGTTCATATCCTTTGCCCACTTTTTGATGAGGTTGTTTGTTTTTTTCTTGTAAATTTGTTTGAATTCTTTGTAGGTTCTGGATATTAGCCCTTTGTCAGATGAGTAGATTGCAAAAATTTTCTCCCATTCTGTAGGTTGCCTGTTCACTCTGATGGTAGTTTCTTTTGCTGTGCAGAAGCTCTTTAGTTTAATGAGATCCCATTTGTCAATTTTGGCTTTTGCTGCCGTTGCTTTTGGTGTTTTAGACATGTAGTCCTTGCCCATGCGTATGTCCTGAATGGTATTGCCTAGGTTTTCTTCTAGGGTTTCTATGGTTTTATGTCTAACATTTAAGTCTCTAATCTATCTTGAATTAATTTTTGTATAAGGAGTAAGGAAGGAATCCAGTTTCAGCTTTCTACTTATGGCTAGCCAGTTTTCCCAGCAGCATTTATTAAACAGGGCATCCTTTCCCCATTTCTTGTTTTTGTCAGGTTTGTCAAAGATCAGATGGTTGTAGATGTGTGGTATTATTTCTGAGGGCTCTGTTCTGTTCCATTGGTCTATATCTCTGTTTTGATACCAGTATCATGGTGTTTTGGCTACTGTAGCCTTGTAGTATAGTTTGAAGTCAGGTAGCGTGATGACTCCAGCTTTGTTCTTTTGACTTAGGATTGTCTTGGCAATGCGGGCTCTTTTGTGGTTCCATATGAACTTTAAAGTAGTTTTTTCCAAGTCTGTGAAGAAAGTCATTAGTAGCTTAATGGGGATGGCATTGAATCTATAAATAACCTTGGGCAGTATGGCCATTTTCACAATATTGATTCTTCCTATCCATGAGCATGGAATGTTCTTCCATTTGTTTGTGTCCTCTTTATTTCACTGAGCAGTGGTTTGTAGTTCTCCTTGAAGAGGTCCTTCACATCCCTTGTAAGTTGGATTCCTAGGTATTTTATTCTCTTTGAAGCAATTGTGAATGGAAGTTGATTCATGATTTGGCTCTCTGTTTGTCTGTTACTGGTGTATAAGAATGCTTGTGATTTTTGCACATTGATTTTGTATCCTGAGACTTTGCTGAAGTTGCTTATCAGCTTGAGGAGATTTTGGGCTGAGACAATGGGATTTTCTAAATAGACAATCATGTCATCTGCAAAGAGGGACAATTTGACTTCTTCTTTTCCTAAACGAATACCCTTTATTTCTTTCTCTTGCCTGATTGCCCTAGCCAGAACTTCCAACACTATGTTGAATAGGAGTGGTGAGAGAGGGCATCCCTGACTTGTGCCAGTTTTTAGGGGAATGCTTCCAGTTTTTGCCCATTCAGTATGATATTGGCTGTGGGTTTGTCATAAATAGCTCTTAGTATTTTGAGATACGTTCCATCAATACCGAATTTATTGAGTTTTTAGCATGAAGGGCTGTTGAATTTTGTCAAAGGCCTTTTCTGCATCTATTGAGATAATCATGTGTTTTTTGTCTTTGGTTCTGTTTATATGCTGGATTACGTTTATTGATTTGCGTATGTTGAACCAGCCTTGCATCCCAGGGATGAAGCCCACTTAATCATGGTGGATAAGCTTTTTGATATGCTGCTGGATTTGGTTTGCCAGTATTTTATTGAGGATTTTTGCATCAATGTTCATCAGGGATATTGGTCTAAAATTCTCTTTTTTTGTTGTGTCTCTGCCAGGCTTTGGTATCAGGATGATGTTGGCTTCCTAAAATGAGTTAGGGAGGATTCTTTCTTTTTCTATTGATTGGAATAGTTTCAGAAGGAATGGTACCAGCTCCTCCTTGTACCTCTGGTAGAATTCAGCTGTGAATCCATCTGGTCCTGGACTTTTTTTGGTTGGTAGGCTATTAATTATTGCCTCAATTTCAGAGCCTGCTGTTGGTCTATTTACAGGGATTCAACTTCTTCCTGGTTTAGTCTTGGGAGAGTGTATATGTCCAGGAATTTATCCATTTCTTCTAGGTTTTCTGGTGTATTTGCATAGAGGTATTTATAGTATTCTCTGATGATGGTTTGTATTTCTGTGGGGTCGGTGGTGATATCCTCTTTGTCATTTTTTACTGCGTCTATTTGATTCTTCTCTTTTTTCTTCTTTATTAGTCTTGCTAGCAGTCTATCAATTTTGTTGATCTTTTCAAAAAGCCAGCTCCTGGATTTTTTGATTTTTTGACGGGTTTTTTGGTGTCTCTATCTCCTTCAGTTCTGCTGTGATCTTAGTTATTTCTTGCCTTCTGCTAGCTTTTGAATGTGTTTGCTCTTGCTTCTCTAGTTCTTTTAATTGTGATGTTAGGGTGTCAATTTTAGATCTTTCCAGCTTTCTCTTTTGGGCATTTAGTGCTATAAATTTCCCTCTACACACTGCTTTGAATGTGTCCCAAAGGTTCTGGTATGTCGTATCTTTGTTCTCATTGGTTTCAAAGAACATCTTTATTTCTGCCTTCATTTTGTTATGTACCCAGTAGTCATTCAGGAGCAGGTTGTTCAGTTTCCATGTAGTTGAGCGGTTTTGATTGAGTTTCTTAGTCCTGAGTTCTAGTTTCATTGCACTATGGTCTGAGAGACAGTTTGTTATAATTTCTATTCTTTTACATTTGCTGAGGAGTGCTTTATTTCCAACTATGTGGTCAGTTTTGGAATAAGTGCGATGTGGTGCTGAGAAGAATATATATTCTGTTGATATGGGGTGGAGAGTTCTGTAGATGTCTATTAGTTCCGTTTGGTGCAGAGTTGAGTTCAATTCCTGGATATCCTTGTTAACTTTCTGTCTCGTTGATCTGTCTAATGTTGAGAGTGGGGTGTTAAAGTCTCCCATTATTATTGTGTGGGAGTCTAAGTCTCTTTGTAAGTCTCTAAGGACTTGCTTTATGAATTTGGGTGAAGAGCCAGAATGTTAACTTGGTTTTATAACTAAGTGTTTGAGAACAATACATTTAAAACTTTAAACTTTTAAAAAATATAATTTACAAGTAATTTGTAGAAAAGGATAGTAGATTGTTATCATTATGCTAAATATCAATCTGTTCAGTAAAGAGACTAGCGAATTTTTATTCATCTGTAATTTTGGTGTCTGATGTGGTAGCCATGTGGCAGGCTGGAATTGAGATTACTGAAAGTGTAACACATGCACCAGATTTTGGAGACTTAGTGCAATAAAAGGAATGTAAAACATTATGAGCAGTTTATTGAAATGATAATATTTTCTGTTAAAAGTATTATTAGAATTAATTTAGCCTGTTTAGTTTAATTTTTAAAATGTGACTACTAGGAAATTTAAAATTACATAGTGGCTTCATTATTTTTTAATTCCTGCTAGTCCCTAGGCCCTTTGGTCTCATAATAAGTTCTTTCTGTTTATGTATACAATTCAGCTATGATTTGATTACATACTTGATTTTAACTTTTTGCGAGCATAAATGTAAACACTGTAGTGATTCTTAAACCTTAGTTTCAAAACACTGTGTGTGCGTGTGCATGTGTTTCGGCAGAGATGGAGTCTTGCTCTGTTGTCCAAGCTGGAGCGCAGTGTCGGGATCATGGCTTACTGTAGCCCCGAACTCTTGGGTTCAGGTGATCTTCCTGCCCCAGTCTCCCAAGTAGCTGGGGCTACAGGTGCACACCACCATGGCCCACTTCAGAACACTCTTTTTAAGTTGCCCTTCACATTATTTGAGACTGTTTTTTATCTTAAATTTTAAGGCAGAAGAACTATCTGCCAATTACTTATTTTGTATGTTTCAGACTTCATTGGCTGAGTTATTTACAATAATATGAGTTAGGATTCATTTTATTTTCATAGAAGTTCAGTGGGTTGGTTATGATATTTGGGATTTTATTTCTGGTAAAATACAATGAATGCTATTAATGAAATTATTGAAAGTAAGGGCAAAAATTGTAATTACTTTTGCACCAACATACTATATTTACTTTAAAAAATCATTCCTTTGGACTTGGCTGTGAAAATTAAAATAAGATAAAATCCTCATTCCTTAAAAACATTGTCTTTCATAGTAATAAGCTGTCTTACAGATTTGATATATATATATTTTGTATGAAGACAGAAGTATGGGTTTTCTTGAGTCTTGGATTTTACTATCCAGTTTGTAAAAAGGAGAAACAGACCAGCGTAAGATGTTCAATTCTTTGCTTTTTTTGTAGTATTTTTCAAAATGTAGTCTCCGGTTCAATAGCATCATCATCACCTCTTAATTTGTTAGAGATACACATTCTTGGGCTTCACATAGACATACTGACTGGGAAACTCTGGAGATGGGGCCTAGCTTCTGGGTTTTAGTAAGCATTCCTGGTGATTCTGATACACATAGAACCACTGGCCTAATGTAGTGGTCAGGGTCCACCTAGGAAAGAGAAACCACTCTTAAGTTTTTGAAACAGGAATTCAGTACAGGGGATTAGTTATGCAGGTTGTGCGGCTGAAACAGCAAGCTAGATTGAATGATGAGGCCTTTTAAAGCAACATGAAGGTAATACACAAAGATAATACACTCACTAGGGTGAGGCTAAGGAGCCAGGGTTCGCCTCAGGAGACTGGAACCTCCTGGTAGGGGCAAGTAGGAGCTGGAGTCATGGAAGCAGTGCAGCCATTGCTGGAAACAGTACCGAAAGAAGAGATGGAAGGAATGGGAGAAATGTTGTGAATCCTTCCTTCCTTCTCATCTGCCAGTTTTCCACCAGTGCCTCGCATAGACTGAACTCAGAGAAAAGCCAGCTGATCTAGGAGCCTGAGAAATGGGGTCTGGCAGTCATCAGCTCACTTGAGATACAGAGCTCTCAAAGAGTGTATCTGTGGGTAAACACACCCAGAACTGGCTCATGGAGTAATTACAGTTTAAAACAAAACATTCTAATAGAATTAAAAAAAATCTCAGAATAGAAGACAGTCTTCTTAATGAAATAATCATAGCTTTATGAAAACTAAACCATCCTTTTATAATTTCTCTGTTGGCTAGGGAAATGTTTTCACAGGTGTCTATAAATTTGGAAACCTTACCTTATACCTTTGAAGGATTTTTTAAAAAATTGCCTGTTTACTCCAGGACCTGTTTTAACCCTACTCTTCCTATTTAATGAGTTACCAAGCTGTCCTTGGTTGTTAGCGCCATCTTATGGCAGTCATGGGAAAGTTGCCGCCTCAATTTTTGACAGCTTTCCTGGAATATCCTGAATGGTTTTTCTTTTCGAAAAGTATCTCTCCTGTCATTTATTGCTCAAAACTAAGTTCCACCATTTTGTATGTCTTCTTTGCCTCTAGTTATTTCCTTGCCCCCTTTACTTTTCCAATGTTCTCTTTTTTCTGTTCTTTTTGTTTCAATTGTCATTATACATGGCTGATAAAGTTACTACAGTGATAGCCTTGTAACAAGGAAAATGCATCTTACAAAATTTTAAAGTTAGAAATAATGTCTTGAACCTTTTAAGCCCTTGAAAGGATCTTGAACATCCCCAGAAATCTCTGCAAAAAAAATCATGTATTTCCTCATTCTTTAAGTTAATGCTTTTTTCCCCCCAGACAGCAGTATTTAACTGCTGTTATTTGAAGCAGTATTGTTTTAAAGTATTTATTAAAAAAATGGAAGCCTAAGAAGCACACCACAGTTTTCCCCCTTGATAGGAAACTGTGTTCTGAATTCCAATTGACTGCCAGAATCCAGTTATGTGTTAAATGGTCCAAAATAAAATCTAATATTTATGAATACAAATGAGTCTGGAATATATAGTCTTCTTACATTTAAAAGTTCTGTGTTTTCATTTATTCACTTTTTAAATTCACATTCCAAAAATTAAGAAAATTATAAATAGGTGAAGAATTGGTATGGTTTTACTTTTACAAGTACAAGGAAATGCTGCTAGTAAAAATTTGGAAATAGAGAAGGAGTTCTTTCCATTTCTTGAGCTCTGGTGGAAGACCAGTGCTATTGTTTTGTGTTTAAGGTGCTGAACCAGACGCTGTGGAGCAGTGCTTCCCAGTCTCTTTTACTTCATAGCACACAGAAAATAATTTGTACTGCACTAGGATAGGAGGTGATTTCTAATTGTAGATAAGCTGCTAACAGGCTGGGCTGGTGATTGGATGCCACAGGTGTTGGCTGGCTCAAGAGCTGAGGTATTGCTGTCTTGGAACTTTAATCTCTCATATGGGGAAGCTCTGCTGTATAGAGGATGTTTCAGGTGTAATGAATGTTAGTCTCATTAGGAGCACAATACATACAACACACATAGTGGTAAATTATGTTAGTGATGGTTTGGTGAAATGCTGAAGAAGAATAAGAGAGGTTCTGATTGAGATGGAAAGGATCTAACAAAGGCTCTGCAGTGGGAGTGGATCACAGAAGGCATTCCATCCATATATGGAGGGACCAAAGGCGGGGGTTTGGGGAATGCCAGGGATTTCTCTTGTGGTTGGGGTACAAGATTTGAGGACGCAAATAGGAGACAGGTATAGTGAGAACTACTGTTAAGAAAGAAGGCAGAGGTTCAGGAAGGCCGTATGTGGCTGAATGGACTTGTGACCTTGGGTACCACTTTTTTTGTTTGTGGGGAATGACGTGATCTGACTGCCCCGCCACTGCACTCCAGCCTGGGAGACAGAGCGAGACTCTGTCTCAAATTAAAATAAAATAAAATAAAATAAAATGAAATGAAATGAAATGAAATGAAATGAAATGAAATGAAATGAAATGAAATGAAATGAAATGAAATAAAATGAAATAAAATGAAATAAAATGAAATACAATACAATACAATACAATACAATACAATACAATACAATACAATACAATAAAAAAAATACTCTGGGGCACCTGTAGAATGACCTAGAGCCTGCAAGCAGAGAAATCCCTGGGGAGGGGGAGGGCCTTGATCCAGGCTCGTTAAAGGCTTACACCGGGTGAATGAAGATGGGTGGACTTGCTAAAGAGAGGACCCGCAGATTTTGCATATGATGTGAAGAAAAGCACCTCAGATTTGGAGCCTGGGTGAGGGAAAGGATGATGGGACTATTTTCAGAATTAGATTCTGTATGGGAGACAAGGAACTCGATTTTGGATGTGGGTTTGATGCTTGAAGAGCAACAATTGTTAATATTGATAAAGTGCTTTCTAGGAGCCAGGTAGTGATCTAAAGTCTCTACTTTCTAAACTCATTTCATTTTCAAAACAAGTGTAAGAAGTAGGTGCTGTCAGTTAGTGTCCAGTCAGGAAAATGGGGGAAAAAAACCTCACCAAAAACCTACCATTAGATAGATGTTTTAAGCAGAGAAAGATTTAATGCAGGGTATTGGTTATAGTGATGTTGAAAGGGCTGGAGGAACAAAAAGGAAAAAAGTGTGTGTTGGGAAAGTGATGTTGGACCAGAAAAGCAGAGAGAGATAGAGATTGAGAGATTGTGTGTGTGTGTGTGTGTGTGTGTGTGTGTGTGTGAGAATGAATGTTGATTGTTGAATGAGTAAAAAGGAGAAGAGGATATTATCAAATATCAGGTGTCTGCTGCTGCATAAAGTGCATGCCCTGCAGGTCTGCTGGAGATCTTCATTGGTTCTGCTGTTTTGGAGCCACCACAGATGATGATGGAGCCTACAGTTGTCTGTTGCTGCTGTTGGAGGTATCACTAGAACCAGGAAACAAAAAAGGCCTTTTCTTTCTCTCACCTTGCAGTCTCTTGACAGTGTTTCCTGTGAGTGGAACCTAACTGGAAGGAGGTTGACAAGGGTGTTTGGAAAATATAGTTTATAGACTTCTATTCCCTTGTAATACAGAGAAGAGTTGAGAACCAACAGAAAAATAACTGGCAGAGGAAGTAACATTTTTAAGCTTGCTTTACAGATGTGGAAATAGGCATGGAGAAGGTAAGTAGTTCTCCTGAGGTCACATAGCTACTACTTGGTAGAGTTGGGATGTGAATCCGGGCAGTGTGGTTTCAGAGCCTGTGCTCTTATCTCCTACTCTTTTATCTTGCCCCCACACATGGTAATTGTTTGATTTGTCTCCTTACTGCTGAGCACTTCAAATGAGTGGCTATTTCCATTGATTTTACTTATCTAGCACTTATTTTTATTTTGATTTCTGTTACTGGCTTTAGTTTTTTACCCTCACCTTTGGAACATCTCCCTTCAAGGTCACCACTGATTTTATAGCCAATACAATGGGTTATTTCAGCTTCTGTTTCTCTTTGATCTTTTCCTGGCTTTTGATACCAGTAGTCATTTATATGGAATTCCAACTTTGACTTTGACTTCTGTGATGTTGGACTTGCTGGTTTTCCCCTCAGAAAACCAACTGGGGCTCCTTGGTTTTCTTCTTTCTCTACCCTTTCCTTAAACCATTGCCATCTTTTGGATTGAGTTTGAATTTAGGTGTGTTATATAAGAAGCCCCTTAATGTTAAATTTATATTTAAATCAGGACCAATAAAAAGATGAAATACATATATATTCTTGTGGTCTTTTTCCTTGTGTATGTGTGTGTTTCGGGCGGGGGGTAAAGTCTCAGAGGAGTGGGAGTAGGTCCCAATGTAGACTTTTCCCTGGGCTGAAGGAGAGGGACTTACTTTTGAGTACCCACCATGTGCCAGCACTGTGCCAAGTGCTTTAAACACATTGCTTCCTTTTAATTACCCTGTGTGAGATTGGTAGTTTTTATTTTACAAATGAAGAAACTGACTTTGATGAAAAAGTAATAGAAGTGGGGTTGAAACCCTCATCTGACTGCTTCTGACAGCCAGGTTCTTTCCTCTGGATCACTTCTGACAGCCAGGTTCTTTCCTTTGGATCACCTGGGAAAAGCTCCAGTTTCTTATCTGTTAAATGAGGGAACTTGGCAAGACAATTTTTAAGGCCCATTTCAGCATCATCATCCTGATTCTGTAACATACTAATTGTCCTGAGCAGTTACCTCTTTTCTAAGTAAATATTGAAAAAGAAAGCGTCCCACTACAGAAATGTCCTGTTTTGTTAAGACCAAGAGTACTGACACATTATTTGTAAGAAGTTATGAACTAGACAAAGACATTTAAAGTAGTCATGATACTAGATTCTCATGTTTGTTTCCAGGGAACCCCCCTTAACTCCAACTGAGGTTGCTGCCCAGAAGATTAGAAGCTGTGGCTTCTAACGACAGGGACTCAGGATAAAACTTTGAGACAACTCCAATCTAAACAAAAGGCAACCCTGTTATTCTATTATACTTTATGTTGAAAGCATTTGCTTCCAGATTATTAAGTAGTATCCTTTCCTCGCAGGAAATTTAGTGTGAAATTTGCAAGAAGATTGTGGAAAACATGCTTTAAGGACAAGATTCACTGTGGCGTGGTTTGGTGCCTTTAGAACACTAACAGACAAACCTAAAATGATTAACCATTATGTGAGTCTCCCACATGTCTTTAAATATGGAAATAGGTGGTTTAAATGGATACCAACATCCTCTCTTGGTATACAGTACTTACCATAAAATATCAAGTGAGTATTCCTAGATATGTGTCAGCAAAGTAAGTAAATTTCTAGGCTCTGTAGCATCTTGTTTTACTGTCTTGTCTTTATAAATGTTCTCCAACCCTTAATCATTCATGCCTTATTTTTTTAAAATGGGAAATTGAGATATGCCTTTTTTTTTTTTTTTTTTTTTGAGACAGAGTCTTGCTCTGTTGCCCAGGCTGGAGTGCAGTGGCATGATCTTGGCTCACTGCAACCTCCACCTCCCGGGTTTACACCATTCTCCTGCCTCAGCCTCCCGAGTAGCTGGGACTACAGGTGCTCGCCACCACGCCTGGCTAATTTTTGTTTTGTATTTTTTTTTAGTAGAGTCAGGGTTTCACCATGTTAGCCAGGATGGGGTCTCCATCTCCTGACCTCATGATCTGCCCGCCTCGGCCTCTCAAAGTGCTGGGATTACAGGCGTGAGTCACTGTGCCCGGCCTGAGATATGCCTTCGTACTAACTTTTTTTTTTCTTTTTTCTGAGACAGAGTCTCGCTCTGTCCCCCAGGCTGGAATGCAATGGCCCAATCTTGGCTTACTGCAGCCTCTGCCTCCCTGGTTCAAGCAATTCTTGTGCCTCAGCCACCTGAATAGCTGGAATTACAGATGTGTGCCACCATGCTGGCTAATTTTTGTATCTTGATGGGGTTTCACCATTTTGGCCAGGATGGTCTCCAACTCCCGACCTCAGGTGATCTGCCCACTTTGGCCTCCCAAAGTGCTGATATTACAGTTGTGAGCCACTACGGCCAGCCTTAACTTTTAGTTTTACAGGTTTTCCCTGTAGTATAGGAAGCTTGCACGGGGAGCCTCACCTCATGATTTTCCTCCCACCTCTCTGGCCACTCCTTCATCTAGTTTTGGTGGCTGTTCCTCTATCTGCCCTCTAAATGTTGTTGTCCCTATCTTCTAAGGCTGGGCACTTTTCTCCTACCTAATGCCCTTTTCTTAGATTATACCAATTATCCCAAAGCTTTCTGTGCCATGAAGTGATGACTGCAGTTTTTATTTCCAGGTCTGACTGCTCTCCTGATTACTTACTTATCTTTTATGTCTGTTTAGGTCTGGCAGGCATTTCAAGCCATTTTTAAGACTGCTACTCCCTGTAAAGTAAGAAAATTTGCATCACAACCCAGTACACACATACTGTAAATAACAGAAACAGATTTTCACAAGACAAGACTTACCCCTAAAACATGCCATGCTTGCTGATGTTCTCAATAATACTGTTTCATTTCCATTAAAAAATGCTTTCTGTGACAACACAGCATTGGCCTATCACCTCTTAGTGGTTCAGGAACCCACTATTTGAAAAACACTGTTCTTGAGCCACTGTAGATGTTTTTTAGGGATATTGTAGGGAGACAGCTGACATATTGGAGACTCTGCCCTCCTTTCCCCACCCCACAGGAAGCACTGCCTGCAAGGAATGTGTTAGATCTGAACCCACTGAGGCCAATCAAATGGAAAAGGTTCAGTACAGGCTAACAGCACCAGTTTACAAGGGTATCCATACAAGAACGATCACATCAACTTGTGGAAAGTGTCATCATGGAATCAGAGTAACCTCTTGGTTATTCAGAATTGTTTGTTGTATAGAATTGGTAAGAATACTGTGTAATCTAGTGATGTATAGAACCAGTTTTGAATAGTAACAGAACTGCCTATATGATTTTGTAGTACTTACCTTGCACACTTCTGCTGAGCTCACAGAAGGTTGACTAAGCCCTTGTTCTCGACAGTCTCATCTCTGATCCCAAAGTGTTCTCATGCTTATTTTAGACTCAATATATTTTCTAATGAAGCTTCTGGAAATAGCTGGTATCATATTGCGGAAACTTACTATTGGCACAGTGCCTTAATGATTAGTTGGCTTGGGGGGTGGGGAGATACCCTAGCTATCAAGGATGGACATAAAAATACTGTGCTTGCTAATATGAGCACTGCTGAGGTTTAAGTCATTCCTGAGGTAAGCTAAAATATGTTTAAAGGTTATTAAAAAGACACAATTTCTCATTTAACATTTTGGTATTAACTTTAGAGGCCAAGAGTTTTAAGTAGTCTCTATAGGATAGTTTGTTTGTTTCTCTCTCTCTTTCCTTCCTCTCTTCTCTTCTCTTCTTTCTTCCTCTCTTTCCTTTCTTTCTCTTTCTCTCTTTTCTGGGTCTCACTGTTTCACCCAGGTTGAAATACAGTGGCGTGATCACAGCTCACTGCAGCCTCAACCTCCTGGGCTCAAGTGATCCTCCCACCTCAGCCTCCTGAGTAGCTGGGACTACAGGCATGCACCACCATGTCCGGCCCATAGTTTCTATTTCAGAAAACATAATAGCATACTCCAGCCCCTTTAGATTCAAAGGTAACATAATTCTAAAATTGTAGTTGGTAGGTGTTTTTGCGTATACATTCTTGAATATTAGAGCAGCCTATTATCAAGGATCTGAAAATTGTGGCCCATAGGCCAGATCTACCTGTTTTTGTATAGCCTGCAAACTAAGAATGTTTTTTACCTTTTTTTTTAGTGGTTGGAAAAAAAGTCAAAAGAATAATATTTTGTGATGTGAAAATTATATGAAATTCAAATTTCAGAGTCTATAAATAAAGCTTTATTGTAACACATCCATACTCATTAGTTTATGTCTTAGTCATTTGGGGCTACTATAGCAAGATACCATAAACTGGATGGCTTATAAACAACAGAAATTTAGTTTCCTACAGTTCTGGAGGCTGGGCAACCCAAGATCAAGGTGCTGGCAAATTCAGTGTCTGATGTGAGCCCTATTCCTGGTTCATAGATGATACCTTCTTGCTGTGACCTCACATGATGGGAAGAATGAGGGGGTCATGCATGCCCTTGTATAAGGACACTAATCCCATTTACGAGGGTTCTGCCCTCATGACCTAATCGTTCCTCAGAGGTTCCACCACCAAACACCATCACTCTGGTAAATTTTGGGGGGACAAAAAAACCATTCAGACCATAGCATTTAATGTATTGTCAGTGACAAATTTCGTGGTCTAATGGCAGATTTGAGTAGTTGTGACAGAAACTTTGGCCTTCAAAGCCTAAGATATTTACTAACTGGCTCTTTACAGAAAAAGTTTGCTGACCCCTGCCCTATTATGGTTCATAACCTTTTTGAAATGTGACACATGCTAGGCATGGTGGCCCACGCTTATAATCCCGGCATTTTGGGAAGTTGAGGCAGGCGAATCACCTGAGGTCAGGAGTTGGAAAACAGCCTGGCCAACATGGTGAAACCCCGTCTCTACTAAAAATACAAAAATTAGCCATTCGTGGAGGTGGGCGCTTGTAGTCCCAGCTATTTGGGAGGCTGAGGCAGGAGAATCGGCTGAACCCAGGAGGCAGAGGTTGCAGTGAGCTGAGATCGCGCCACTGCACTCCAGCCTGGGCGACAGAGCGGGACTCTGTCTCAAAAAAAAAAAAAAAAAATTATATATATATGTATTTTATCAATCAGCTTCTTGGATAGGGAATGACTGACGCGCTGAATTTTGAAAAATGTTTGGGAATGGCAGTTTCTATGATGGGACACAGAAATATAGCAGTGCTTGATATAGTTGCTGTAATAAGAATGGAACATTCTAAACTTTGTTTTTGATTTGACAGCTTTTTATTTTTGAGGCATCTCAGATATATTTTGTGTGATCCTTCCATTTCACCCTCCCTTGTGTGCTTTTATTTTAATCCAGTGAAGACTTTGTCTCACAGTAAACAGTGTGATTATGTTCTCTTCTACCACTTAGCGGTTTTCAGTACTTAGGTTTGTCTAATGGGCTCATCACTGAAAGATGGAGTCAGTTCCCTTTGCTGACTTACTAGAGAGTGTGTGCAAATAGCATTGGGTTGGCACAGTGTACTGAAAAGTTCTGTCAGACCATATTTGGCAGTAAGTTTGGCAAATGTGTCTAAAAGGGAGACATCTGCCCAATACCTTATTTCTTCCTCTGTAACCACCTTAAACCTCCAAATGTGTCTTCAATTAGGTGTCTTCTTTTTTAAGATGGTCTCTTTCTGTCATCCAGGCTGGGAGTGATTTTGGCTCACTGCAACCTCCACCTCCCAGGCTCAAGTGATCCTCCCACCTTAGCCTCCCAAGCAGCTGGGACTACAGGCGCCGGGCACCATGCCTGGCTAATTTTTGTATTTTTCATGGAGACTGGGTTTCACCATGTTGCCCAGTCTGGTTTTGAACTCCTGGGCTCTAAGCGATCTGCCCGCCTTGGCCTTTCAAAGTGCTGGGATTTACAGGCATGAGCCACCATGCCCAGCCTAAGTGTCATTTTTAATTTCTTTTAACTCTTAGCCAGAAAAAGGTTGCATATGCTTTTATGCATTTTTTGAGCAATGTGGTATACCAGCCTGAATCCACTTTGCCTGTCTTTGTCCTGTGTATTTGATTGGATGGGATAGTGGCAGTGCTACGTTATAGTGTGCTCCAGTAAGACCAAATTTATGTGTAGGTCTAAAATGTGTGGTATCCTCAGCTTCTTCAAACCTCAGAAAGAAGGTGAATAAGCAAATCGAACTCTAAAATGCCAGAACTAGATGTTACAATGTCCACATACTGAAGTTTTTCTCTTAGCTAATTGGAAAGACCCAGAATCTTCTCCTAGAATTTGGATATTCCTACTTAGAAATTGTTTTAGAAAGTTTAGCTTTCTAGTTTATAGTGTATTTGAAAGAGGCACATGCTAGGTGTGGTGGCTCATGCCTGTAATCCCAGCACTTTGGAGGCTGAGGCAGACAGATTGCTTGAACCAGGAGCCTGAGACTAGCTTGAGCAACATGGCGAAACCCCATCTCCACAAAAACACAAAAATTAACCAGACGTGGTGGCACACGCCTGTAGTTCCAGCTACTTGGGGGGCTGAGGTGAGAGTATTGCTGGAACCCAGGAGGTTGAGGCTGCATGGGCCATAATCTTGCCACTGTACTCCAGCCTAGGTGACAGAGCGAGATGCTGTCTCAAAGAAGAAAAAAGAAAAAAGAAAAAAAAGGCACAGAAGGGGATGCCTTATATACAGGCACGTCCCCAGTGTCAGCTTGATTAAGTGATAGCATGAAGTAGTAAAACCTTTAAAAAAGAAAGAAAACTTAAGAATGCAACAAGAGCAGTTTGAGGCCATTTGGTGTGGAGCCATCGCCCCAAACACCTCACCATCCCCTGAGGAGTCACTGTGTTACAGCTGAGATTTTTGATCCCTAAGCATGAGCCAGTCACTGTTTTCTAGGCGTTACGTTTTCACAACAGTTCTGCAGTGCAGAAACGCTTACATCAGGCCTTAAGTGCCTTTTTTCTTTTTCTTTTCTTTTAAATTGAGACAGGGTTTCACTCTGTAGTCCAGGCTAGGTACAGTGGTGCAATCATAGCTCACTGTAGCCTTATACTCCTGGCTTCAAGCAATCCTCCCAACTCAGCCGCCTGAGATTACAGGCATGTACCACCATGCTTGGGTATTTCATTTAAACAAAGGTTTTTTAGAGATGGGGTATCACTCTGTTGGTCTTGAACTCCTGACCTCAAGTGGTCCATCCTCCTGCTTTGGCCTTCCAGAGTCCTGGGATTACAAGCATGAGCCACTTTACCCAGATCCTTATGTGTCTTTTGTTGTTGAGAAGTGCAAGAACATTTTCTCTAGCTTTCTCAAGATTGCATCTGTAAGCACAGGAGCTAGGATTTGAACCCAGTTAGTCAGAGTCTGGAGGCTATGCTTTTCCCATTATCCCAAAGCCACACAAGAGAACAGGTAGATCACAGAGGCCATATAGTATAGTGGCTAGACTTTGTACATTCAGATCCCAGTTTTCTTACCTTCTGATTGGTTAAGTAATGTTTAGTGCCTCTGTTTTCACATTTATAAAGTAGATTTAAAAGTTGTTTGTGGCTGGGCATGGTGGCTCATGCCTGTAATCCCAACACTTTGGGAGGCCAAGATGAGAGGTGTAACTTGAGGACAGGAGTTTGAGACCAGCCTCGGCAACATAGGGAGGCCTCCATCTCTACAAAAAATTAAAAAAATATTCAGTGAGGTGTGGTGGCACATACCTGTAGTCCCAGCTACTTGGGAGGCTGAGGCAGGGGGATCGCTTGATGCCAAAAAGGTCGAGGCTGTAGTAAGCTGTGAGGGTGCCACTGTACTCCAGCCTGGGTGACAGAGAAAGCACCTGTCTCAAAAACCTACACCATAGGATTGTTGTGAAGATTCAGTGAGATTTCATGTTTAAATAGCTGAGTGCCCAGTACATAATGAAGAACTCAAAACATGTTAGCTACTGTGTTTTATATAAAACATAATTATTAGTAATTCATAGTAGATACACCAGTAAGTCTCCATACTTAAGAAGATAGCTATTTTAAAGTTTAGAAACATTTTATTCAGTTGAAATAATTTAAAAGTATTCATATTAATTGGTGTAATAAGTTAGGACTTTAGGACCACTGCCAAATGACTATGCAAAATAATTGGCATAGTTATTCTAGGTAATTGAAAGGTCTTGCTTGATGTAAACAGTAGAAAACAAGGGAGAAAAACCTCTGAGCAGTCTGCCTCTGGTTTTCCTTTATGTTAGTCCTTGAATTTTTAAATAAATTCTTTTAAAATAATGTTTGGACTTTGGCTCAGTAGGAGGCTTACCTTTTAAATTACCAGTTTGCCTTTTGGGTAAAAATCTATGGATTTTCTATTATGGAGTGTCAGTAGATGAAACAACTCTTACTGCTGGCCAGCTATCAAGAAAGGACATATATCTGGGATGTCATCAAATAATTTCTTTTTGATCACATTGCTTGCATAAGAAGCAAGTCAGTCAGCTCTCTGATGGAGATCTGGTAAGGGGAGGAGAGGCAAATGAGAGTGTCGTTCACCCTACAAGTGTAGTTTCGGCTTTGACATCTAGCAGCTATATGAACTTTTGTAGATCACTTAAGCTTCCCACTTACCACACCTATGATGAGGTGATAATACCTGCCTTGCTTAACTAAAAAGGCTTCTTTGAATATGAAGTGACATATAATGTGTGAAGGGAGCATGTTGAAAGATACAAAGAAAGGTCTAGATACATTTTAGTTATCAAATAATATTTTGTATGTGATGTCCTTTTTAAACTAGAGTATTTACACATATTCATTGGTGCTTTTAGTATGTTGTACATCACTTCATTGGGTACTGGATATAGATTATAAACTTCTTCCTACTATATTTTTCTAAGACCTGAAGACCCAGTGGCTTTAATAGCAAATGTAGCAGCCTTGGTTAACTAAAATGCCTCAGTCCCTACTGGAGAATTTATCTTATATAACATTTATTTCAATCAAAATGATCTTTCAGCAGAGGTCAATGAAAGCCAAGTTACTATATTACAGAATTATCTATGTAATTTGGTCATTGGATCAAACTCAGATACATTCTTTTGACATGTCCTAGTGAAAGACCATTCTGTGTTAATCACCACTAACCAAAAGGCCAAATTCTCAGAATCCATTGTATAATGTATACTTTATGGTTGGCTACAATTGAGTATTCCAGGGCTCAGGCTTAGATGACCTGGGGGCTTGCCTGAACTGTTTTGGTTTGGTGCTTTGGGTACTCACCTCTTCTCTCAGAAATATTTTACTATCTAAGAAAGATTTATTTGAATGTGGACAGCCCTATTTATGTCTGCTTACTTGAGTGGTGGTTTGTGATGATCTTGACTGATGGGGCATTAGTTTTTCCCCTTGTATACCTCCTCAAGCACAACTCTGTATACTTATGTGAGAACCACCCACCACGTGAAAATAAGATGCATCCCTGCCATACCTCAGAAACTGTCAGTGTAGTAGGGGAGATGTTAAGATTTGCAATATTACTAAAAATGATTTTTTACCTAATGATGTTAGTTTTTTAAGAGTTAGGTGGTGTAAAGGATTCTTTCTCTTCCCACAGATAATTCACTGGACATGTAAGATGTCAGATTTTACCAAAAAACAAACTAGAAAACAGAGGCTATAGCGTAAATCAGATTATGGAACATTCCAACTTAAAACTCAAATGGCTTTCCAGTTTTATTTAGAATTAAATAATTTCTGAGATAACTTCTAAGACCCCAAGTGAGATCATAACCATTTTTTTTGCATCCTCTGTACAAAAGAACTTGAACTGCATCAAACAAATTATGAATCATCCTTATTGCACTGTTATTTTTGATTTTTAAACAAGTTTCAAAGAACACTCAGATTTGTATTCTTCTATTTTAAATTTGCAAATACCTTATGAAATCCTCCCCTCCCATTTTTTAAAACTGTATAAAAATAGTAGAAGCAATGAAATCACATTTTGAAACATGTGCAAGATACTGGGAAATGGGAAAAGTCATTCTATACCGTTGTGTTAACCAACCATAGTCACTATTTTAGTGTTTTTCCTCCTTGTATTTTCTGTGCATTAAATGCAGGTTTTCATTGTTTGCACATTTTTATATCTAGCTCTTTTTGGTTTGACATTGTATGAGAAGCATTTTTCTGTTATATACATGTTATGTGTAAACATAAATAATTCAGTGGATTTATATTTTATTTGACCGTTGTCTTATTTTGGGCATTTAAATTTGTTTCCAAGTTTTCATTTTATGCATGAGGCTCAGATGAATGTCTTTGTGCATGTGGAGAAAGCACTGCCCTTCACTCTGCCCATATTTTCTTTCGCCCTTAATACAGACTTCCAGAAGAGGAAATAGTGGGCGAAAGGGCTTGTTGGATGTTTTTATGGCATTTTATATGTATTACCAAATTGCCTACCAGTTTCACATACCAATTGCCAGCACTGGATATTAGCATAGTTTTACATTTTTGCCAATTAACAGCAAAATAAAAAAACAAAAGAACCCCTACAAGTTACCTGTTGTTTTAATGTGAAAATTTAAAGTTACTCACAAAGTTACGTATTTTCCCATATGTTTGCTTATTCATTGCATCTCCTATTTTGTGAACTTTACTCCTATCCTCTTTTTCATCAGTTGATAAAGGTTGTGGGGGCCATAGTGGTGGACAGCACGGGCTCTGGGGACACTTTCAGGTCTGCATCTGGGCTCTGCCCCAGGGTGGGGAATATGTCCTGGGGACAGAGGAGTGGAAGATTTTTTATTTTTAGGAATTCAGTTTCTATTATTTTTTCCCCTGAACTTAGAAAAATTCCTTGCCTTTTCAGATGTTTAGTCGCCAGTTCTGAATTTCTTCAAGTTTAGAAAGTTCTTTTACCTCCTTCACCTAGATTTTATTTTATATTTTAAACTCTTAAAATTGATGACTTTATCAACTATCTATGCTTATTATGAAGATATAACAGGCATTCCTTAGAAATGAAATTTCTCACTTTGAAATTATAAAATTGGCACTGCATTTATAGTAAAACTAGATGTTCAGAAGTTTATTGAGTAATGATGTTGTTTAAATAATTGGTTAATGTCTACCTAAATTGCTTTTATTTTAAAGATAAGAAGGTCAGAATTTTGTTAGGTATATTAGCTAGTGCGTGGCATGGTGATTTGTTAGGTTTTGGGTATTATAAAAGAGTTGTATTTGTTTAGAAGTAGTTGGCAAGATATTTATCTTTTGATTTTTTTCCTAAAGGTGAGTTTTATATAGGAATCTGTACCTCCGGATCACGTGGCTTTGTGTACTGAGTGTCCAGGGAGCAATTAGGAGGGCAATCTGTAAGTCTTCTGCCTCAGGGCAGAACCATTAGGTGTGCTGTGTATGTGCCTCAAGGGGTGTAAATAACTAAGCTATTCATGTACTCATCAGTTTCCTTTCAAGGCATCTGTAAAACCTTTAATCTGTGGAAGAATCAGCGAAAGTTGACCTATTATATTATTGTACTCCCTCACCTGAATATTTTGATAAAGTATATTTTAGAATTTACAGATTGGACATTAAGCACATGAACTTTAAGTTCCATTTTCCATTTTGATGTGAATGTTCTAAAAGTTCCCTTATGATTTAAATGTAAGCAGATCTCCTTTCATGTCTACAGAAGAGGCTTTTTGTTTGGTTGATTTATTATCTTTCGGAGTGAATAAATTCCATTTACTGATGGCTGAGATGTCTCACTGTCATACTACAGAAATGAGCAGCATTCCAGTTTGTTTCCTATATTAATTTTGGGGCATTATTAAAAAATAATCATTCTTTCCCTTTCTACCATTGCGCATAAATGCCATTTAAACATGGAGAAATATCTTCCACCTTAAAAATAAAAAAGCCCTCCTTTGATACTGAACCTTTCTACCCCATTCTTACCCTCTGCCTGATTTTTTTTTTTCATATCCAAATTTCTTCAAAGAGTGATCACATTTGCTTTATTTCTTCACCTTGTACTTCATTCTTTCAACTTTGATCTCTGCCCCATCACTCCACTGAACCTGCTAAAGATGCCAGTGTTGCTAAATTCAGTGGGCTCTTCATTCTTCATCTTATTTGACAACTCAGTAGCACTGAACACAGCTGATCACTGTTTCTCATAACAGTCTTTACTGGACTTTGATAAATCAAGATCTGTTGGTTTTTCTCTTACCTCTTTGGTAATTCCAGTCTTAGTTAAGCCACCTTCTTCCCGCTTTCCTGGGCCCTTTTCCTACTCTCATCTACTCTCAAACTACTATGTACCAGGTTCGAGTGTTCACTTACCCTGAGCTCCAGACTCCTGTAGTCCACCTAGTCATAGGACATCTTCATTTATTTGTTACACTTGTGCCTCGGGCTTAATTATTTTCCTTTCAAACCTGCCTTTCTCTCTTAGTTTCCTAGTTCTATAAATGACACCATCATTTATATCATTTCTGAGTTGTTCAAGTCAAAAAATTAGTAGTGTCTTATCATTTTTACCTCTTTAAATATTTCTTTTTTCAGTTAGTTATTTAATTTAGATATGAATTAAGGCTTTTTGTGTTTAATTTGTAGGAAAATTTCTTAGAAAATTATAAAGTATACAAGTCATACATGAATGTATTCTTATAAAAATAGTATCTCTTTGTTACCTATAATTTTCACCTCCTTTCTCCAGAACTAACCACTATTCTCAGTTTGGTTGCATACTTCCAGAACTCTTTTTATTCATTTACATTAAAAAAATAAAAAAAAATCTTATAGAGACGGGGTCTTAGTATGTTGCCCAAACTGGTCTTGAACTCCTGGGCCCAAGCAATCCTCCCACCTTGGTCTTCTGAAGTGCTTGGGATTACAGGCATGAGCCACTGCACCCGGCTCTATTTACATTTAAGTACTGATTTATTGAAGCTTTGGTAGAATGTGTCAGTAACCACTGGGACTTTTTTTTGGAGGGGGAATATTAGAACATTTTGACTACTAAAATTTCTTCTACTCAGTATTTCTTAAATGAATCCTTTCTTCATCATACTGCTGCTACTAATCCTACCCTAAGTCTAATAATCATGTCTGGTTCATTGCAGTAACTTATTTTCTCTATTTCTACCCTTGTCACCGTGCAAATAACCCATCTTCTACATTGTTACCAAATGATCTTTAAAAATCAGCTAATGGTCACAATCTTTTCTTGCTTAAAATCTTATGGATTTTTCACTATTCTTATGGCCAAAGTCTAAAATTCTTACTGTTGCCTACAAGACCCTTCATCATCTGGCCCCACCTACTTCTTTAATATCATATCTTACTCCCCTCACCCTTCAACAGGGATTTTTGTTTTGGTATCTAAGATTTTTAGCATTAAAATTATAGGGTGTGGTAGAAATGAAAGTTTAAAAATATTGCTTATAAAATTATTCTTCATTTTAATGTATTTATTCATAATTAGTTCACTATGCATATGTGTCAAATGAGATAGTTTTTGTTAGTGTTTACAAACTGTAAAATATTAATGTAAAATATTTTCTCTTTTTGTTCCTATCTTGCCTTTTGCTTTCATCTACTTGATGATAAAATATACTATACATGTGGTAATAATTCTGTAGGAATGTTGGAGTAGAATGGACATGATTTTCTAATTTCGAATGTCCTTTGAATGGAAAATTAGAAAACAGTCCATAAAATAAACCATTATGTTAGGGGTGATATGTTCAGAAGAAAAGATTGCTTAGAACCTTTCTGGATCTTCTGTAGAGGTCTTTTTAAATTCTTTATGCCTGTGTCTTTAGCTTCCATTTTAAGAAAACATATGGTGACCATAGAATTGTTCCTTATTTATATTTAATTTATGGGTAAACTCAGGGAATCTGCTATTTTAACAGTACTTTTGACATTCATACGTTTTTCATATAGCTCTTCTGTCTGTAGGAGGGAGGTTAGTGCCAAACACCATTATTACCTATGAGGAAGACCATCATCTTGTGATTGGACCCATACTAATATGAAATATGAATGCTTTAGTTGAGCCATGAATCACATCATTTGTATTTGGTGGAACAAAATTGCCAGCTATAATATTAGGGCTGTTTCTTAAAGGTAAATAAGCTCCCTCAATTTATCTGTAAATTGGAAGTAACTCCAGTGAAAATGCCCACAGGAATTTTTTTTTTTGGCTTGACAAATTAAGGCTAAAATTAATATAGAAATGAGCATACAATAATAGGAACACTATGAAAAAGAAGACTAATGAGAGGTGGGATCAAGTCTATAAGAGATTAAAGGATAGTAAGTTACAATAATTAAAACTGTGTGAAGGCACATGTATAGATCTAGATCAGTGAAATAAAATATGAAGACAGGAAATTTGAGACCTCAGAACACACAGGACATGATAAAGGTGGCATTTTAAATCAGTGAGGGAATTGATTCAAAGGGTGTTGGGATAACTGGGTAGCCATCTGGAGAAAAATAAAGTTGGATCTATAATTTATACCTCCACCAGAATGAAATTTAAATGGATCAAGCTTTAAATTTAAAAGGCAGAGTCACAAAAGAAATAGAACTAAGCAGAGGAGAAAACTTTTATAGTTTAGAATGAAGGGTTTTTTTTTTTTCTTGACATAAAACACTGAAGCAATGAAAAAAACAAGATTCATAAGTTAGACTGTATAAAAAAATAAAATATTTTGCATATTTAAAACTACCACAAACCACTTTGGGAGGCTGAGGCTGGCAGATCATGAGGTCAGGAGATCGGAGACCAGCCTAGCCAACATGGTGAAACCCCGTGTCTACTAAAAGTACAAAAATTAGCCGGGCGTGGTGGCACACACCTGTAATCCCAGCTACTCAGGAGACTGAGGCAGGAGAATCGCTTGAACCAGTGAGCCAAGATCACGCCACTGCACTCCAGCCTGGCGAAAGAGTGAGACTTCGTCAAAAGAAACAAAACAAAAACAAAAACAAACCCACAAGCAAAGTCAAAAGACAAGTTTGAAAAATGTTTACAGCTCCACAAAGATAGGCAAATTTCCTTAATGTATGAAAAATGTCAACAAACCAATAAAAAGACTTAATTCAGTAGAAAAATGGACAAAGGACAAATATGGAGATTTCACAGAAATGAGAGATAAATGTACATGATGAGAAGGTGAGGTACTCACTTGATTTATAAGAGAAATGAAAACACTACACCAGATGCCATTTTTTAAAAAACCTATCACATTGATAAAAATAAAAATTTAGCAAGTTGTTAGCCTGAATGGGGAGATAGGTACTCAGATTTTGGATGGGAATGTAAATTAGGACAGTCTTTATGGAGGATAATTTTATAGAATTCATCAGATTTATAAATGCACAGAACTATTTGACTCAACAATTTAACATCCAGATTTTTATCTTATGCAAAACTGAAATGAAGAATGGCCAAGTTTTATTGAAGCTTTGTTTATAGTAGCAAAACACTGGAAACAAGTTAAATGTTCATTATAGAAGGCTGGTTAAATAAAAATTTGTCCATCCAAGATGGGGTAGCATGCAGTTATTAAAAAGGAATAAGGAAAAGACTGATAGAGGATGATGTAGATATTAAATGGAGGGAAAAAAAACTCCACAAGGTGTAGAACAGTATGTGTGTTTTGCTGCCATTTGAGTAGAAAGGAGAAAATACAGAAATATTTATATGTTGCTTATATATGCATACAACATTTGTGGATGGATTCTCAAGAAAATGATAACCTTAATTTACCTTGAGACAAACTGAGGGACAAGCATACCCTTTAATACCTTTTCAGATTTTTTTTTTTTTTTTTTTTTTTTTTTGAGACAGGGTTTCGCTCTTGTTGCCCAGGCTGGAGTGCAATAGCTTGATGTCAGCTCACTGCAACCTCCACCTCCCAGGTTCAAGCAATTTTCCTGCCTCAGCCTTCCAAGTAGGTAGGATTACAGGCATGCACCACCAAGCCCAGCTAATTTTGTATTTTTTTAGTAGAGACGGGGTTTCTCCGTGTTGGTCAGGCTGGTCTCGAACTCCCGACCTCAGGTGATCTGCCCACCTCGGCCTCCCAAGGTGCTGGGATTACAGGCGTGAGCCACCACACCCGGCTACCTTTTCAGTTTTAAGCCATAATAAAAATTACATGAAATTGGGCTGGGCACAATGGCTCTCTCCTATTATCCCAGTGCTTTAGGAGGCTGAGGCAGGAGGATCACTTGATGCCGGGAGTTCCAGACCAGCCTGGGTAATGTAGCAAGAGCCCGTCTCTACGGAAAGATAAAAAATTTAGCTGGGTGTGGTGGTGGGTGCCTGTAATCCTAGCTACTCAGGTGGTGGAGGTGGGAGGATTGCCTGAACCCAGGAGTCAAGGCTGCAGTGAGCTACTGTGATCATGCCTCTCTTCTCCAGCCTGGGCAACAGGGCAAGATCCTGTCTCTGAAAAAAAAAAAAAAAAAAAGAAATTAAAAAGATAAATAAAGAACAGTTGGGAAGTTAACATTAAGTCTGTATCTTCAGTTTATTACTTCAGAAATGTTTTTCTTACTGCAGTTTCAAGGCTAGACCTTGTGTAGGGAAACCTTTTTGTATCCTGGAAGCAATTTTTTGGATTCGTGAAGTGTTTTATTGCCTCTCTTTTCCTTTAAATCTTTATTGTCTAAACGATTGCACTGAAGTAGCCTGTCATCTTAAAATTGTAGGGATTTACTTGTGGTTGAGTAATCCATTGCCTTTTGCAGTTTCATTTTTCCAAAGGGTCTTTGGACGACTAGTTTTGAGTTGAAAACTGTATGAAGACAAAGAATTTAATACCACAAAGAAGTGAGGATCCTTTTTTCTAGTGCATATTGAAAACAGCTCTTTTAGGAATTTTTCATTTCCATTGGTTTTTGTCTTATATATGTCTTTTCATGAGGGATAAATTATATTTGCATTCGCTGTTTATGGAGTATCAAGTAACAACTACAACAGAGCAGAATGAACCTTCCTATACAATGCCTTCCCACAAAAACAAACACCTCCCTCAAAAAATTTCTACTCTGAACATGAAAGTGCTTATCTGCAGCTTGACGTTATTAGTATGTCTGAGTCCTAGGGTAGGTAGGAGATTCAGTTATTATCATTCAAAAGGAACTGAAAGTGTGAGCACTCTTTGAAAAAGGACTATTAGCAATGCAAATGCCAAGTTACATCTGATAGACAGGCAAACTGTTAAGCCTGCTTGTGTGATATTTAAGGTGAGAAAATAGTTTTGCCTATTCTTTATGACTTTGAATAGCCTTAGGACTATTCCGTTCTGTTTATTACTCTGTCTTCATATTAGATTTCTTTTTTTTTTTTTGACATGGAGTTTCGCTCCTGTCACCCAGGCTGGAGTGCAGTGGCATGATCACTGCTTACTATAACCTCCGCCTCCCAAGGTCAAGTGATTCTCTTGCCTCAGCATCCTGAGTAGCTGGGATTACAGGCTCCCGCCACCATGCCCGGCTAATTTTTGTATTTTTAGTAGAGACGGGGTTTTGCCATGTTGGTCAGGCTGGTCTCGAACTCCTGACCTCAGGTGATCCACCTGGCTTGGCCTCCCAAAGTGCTGGCATTACAGGCATGAGCCACTGTGCCCAGCCCACAGACAGTCATTAGTAAGTAGTCTCTTGTAGTAGTAGAGCCCCAGAAAATTTTCCTAACAATTAGCATCTGTGTACATTGGTTTTCTTGATAGACTTAAATCTAATTTTTGCAAGTACTAATATGTAGTATCCACTCATAGTTTTTAGGACAAAATCTGAGTATATTGGGTATATGGTATCAGCGTCAGCATTCATATGCAGCCTCAGAGTCCTTTCTGTGTGTCAAGTCAGGAGGTGTAGGTGTAGGAAATGCTGATCCAGATAGGATTGTTTGGCACCTAGCAGGTACTTAAGAAATGTTTATGGGAAACTGTTAGCTTGAATCACGGGAGATTATACTGTTATGCACTGGGCATTAAGTCTTCACTGTTGACTTTTGCACTCTTTGGTTTTTATGCCAGAGATTGCTAACCCCTGGTTTAGAATTGTTACTACAAGCATAAAATCATTCATGGGCTGGGTGAGGTGGCTCACACCTATAGTCCTAGGACTTTGGGAGGCTGAGGCAAGTGGATTGCTTGAACTCAGGAGTTTAAGACCAGCCTGGGCAACATGGCAATACCGAGTCTCTACTTTAAAAAATATAGGCCAGGTGTGGTGGCTCACACCTGTAATCCCAGCACTTTGGGAGGCTGAGGTGGGTGGATCACCTGAGACCAGGAGTTCGAGACCAGCCTGGCCAACATGGTGAAACCCTGTCTCCACTAAAAATTTAAAAAAAATTAGCTGGGCGTGGTGGCGTGCACCTGTAATCCCTGCTACTCCGGAGGCTGAGGCAGGAGAATCACTTGAATCCGGGAGGCGAGGCTGTAGTGAGCCTAGATCCTGCCACTTCACTCCAGCCTGGGCAACAGAGCCAGCCTCTGTCTCAAACAAAACAAAAACCAAAGAAAATTAGCCAGATGTGGTGGTGAGTGCCTGTAGTCCCTGCTACATGTATTCATAAACACTTATTGTTCCTTGTAGTATGTAATATATTTGTAGAATGAGTCATTCTGGGACTTACTTTTTAAAGAATATTTTCCAAATTCTTTTTTAAAGTGAAAATTATCTTCCACATTTTTTTTCCCTTACGACTCTATTGAATTTAAATAAGGCAAGGTACATCTAACCTACACAAAGCTCAAAGTGACATTTTACGTGTCATGGCTTCATATTAAAGGATGAATAAAAGTACATGCTTGCCTCAGTGGTGAGCAGTTGTCTGTAGTTTTATTTTGTTCTATTCTGTGACATGTGGCCACTTGTCTGTGGAAAACTAACATATAGTATATTACGTCTTTGATCATCAGAGTGATATATTTTTCCCTGTTCTTCAGCTGTAACTCCATATAGTCACCCTTTTGAATGCCACAAGAAGGGCTCTTTTTCCCTTTAGTAATTGAGGTATTCATGCAGTGTGGAGTGAATAGATCCCTCCATCACAGTGCATTATATAGTAGTTTTTTGTGTGGATACATGTAATACAATCCGTTCAAAACAAATGTAAAATTTACTAGGGCTTTTCATGTGGAAGTAGAATGCAGATCTCTTTCTTGATATAACAAATGAATTTAGTTGTAGCTAACATGTGTTATACTAGTAAAGGTCCACCTGCTAAACTTTTTCTTTTGGGTTGAGCTATAGACAGTAGAGTGATACCAATACATGAGGAAAATGAGAACTGGAATGCAGGCGAAAAGCTGGTCCTTTCCAGATGAATGCAACCAAGACTAGCATCATGTTCATAGACAAGTGTGGCTGGTGATGGCTGGTCCTGCATGCTATCTCATGCATGCTGATGCCGATTCTCTCCACACATAGCTGTCAGTCATTTGGTGACAACATAGCTGGAAAATGCATCTTTAATATTTTGGATTAGAAAGAGGCAATCCTTTCTACCTCAGTTTTTCTCTGATATTTTTTCAAAGGAATTAAGTGAGTAGTCTGCTATTCCTTGGCGTGGCACTCCCATCAACATTTGTAATCTTAAGATACATTTTTATTTATGATCAGGGACTCACCTAGAGTTACGTAGCAATTAGTAATAAAATTGACTAGATTCTAATGATGCCAACAATTCTTTAATACTTTCTTCAGTTTTCCAAAATACAGCAGTAAAGTCGTGATGCCTTATGTGTAGAAAGAAAAAGTTTGGGCTGGGCGCAGTGGCTCATGCCCATAATCCCAGCACTTTGGGAGGCTGAGGCAGGTGGACCACCTCAGGTCAGGAGTTTGAGACCGACCTGGCCAACATGGCGAAACCCCCCTCTACTAAAAATACAAAAAAATTAGCTGGATGTGGTGGTGTACTCCTGTAGTCCCAGTTACTTGGAAGGCTGAGGCAGGAGGATCACTTGAACCTGGGAAGTGGAGGTGACAGTGAACTGAGATCGTGCCACTGCACTCCAGCTTGGTTAACAGAGCAAGATTCTGTCTAAAAAATAAATAAATAAAAAAGAAAAAATTTGGTGTTTAGGGTGCATAGGGAAGTAGGTAGAAAATTAGGGAGTTAATTTATAGTAGATTAAGATACAGGGTGTCCACAAAGTCAGAGAACAGGATGCTTTTAAATAACATGCTCAGTGTTATTTTCTTTAACTTCCAAACATCCTTCCAGGTGAAGTTCCTTTAATTTCAAATCAGTGAATCTCGTTCTCAACCTGAAAGTGGTACAATAAATACAGTGTCCAAAAAGTCTGGACACACAGCTAAAATTGTGTGTTATTCAGTGATTATCTTACTTAAAAATGTAACCTGCATACTTTAAAAAATAAGTTTATTGTATGTTTATTGAATTTTCAGACACCCTGTATTTTGCTTTTATTTAGGATTTCCTTTCTTTTTAAGTTTCATGCATAGTGCTAAAATAACTAGGTACAGTCAACAAAGAGACTAGGCAGCTGACGAGCAGCCTCCACCCCATTGGGTTAAAGATCTAGGCAGCCTGGAGGTGGGAGGATAATGAAAGGCCGGTGATGGGAGTGGGGCTGGCTTTCTCTTTACCTCCAGCAGCTGGCGGTAGTCATAATTGAAATCTTGATCTTATTTTGAGTGAAAGAAGACCTGGAAAGGTTGCTAAATAACAATATTCTGTTAATACTTTTTTTTTTTTTTTTTTGGAGACGGAGTCTCGCTCTGTCACCCAGGCTGGAGTGCAGTTGTGCAATCTCAAGTCATTGCAACCTCCGCCTCCCCGGCTCAAGCAATTCTCCTGTCTCAGTTTCCTGAGTAGCTGGGACTACAGGCACATGCCACCATGCCCAGCTAATTTTTGTATTTTTAGTAGAGATGGGGTTTTACCATATTGGTCTGGCTGGTCTCGAGCTCCTGACCTCAGGTGATCCACCCACCTAGGCCTCCCAAAGTGCTGGGATTACAGGGATGAGCCATCACACCTGGCCAGAACTTTTTCTTATATATGCTAATACCTTTTGGGATTGATTTAAGTAATAGGACATCTTATTTTTTAAAACAAAAAACCTATGCTAACATCAGTAATATTTCTACTGAGAAAAACTACTACTTTCCTGACACCTAAGAATTCTGCCAGATAAAATGTTGCTTTCTTTGCTAAAACAGAGCATCTTTGATCTTTGCTGGTAAGAATTCTGAACTGAATAAAAGTTTTTAGAACATGCATGGTAGTGAAAAGTATACATAGCCCTTTGAGTCTGGGCAGGGAAGAAAGAAAATTCACAAAGGCTAAAGCAAGCCACCACTCTCATAAAACCTTATGAACGGTTGAGTCTGAATTCCTGAGATTACAGGGTTTAGAAAATGTGAAGATGGATAGGCGACCAATTTGGCTTTAGCGAGAGTATTATTTCTGTTTGCTTGGATAAAACTCAGGTGCCGGTGGAGTGACTTTGAATGTTGATGGAATATTGGAACTTGTGTCCCCCAAACTGCTTAAATCTTAGATCTATTGGACCACATGTAAATGGCCGCCTTTTCATATTCACTTTTTTTGCTCTGACAGCTTGTAAAAATCTTGGAGGAAACTCCTGCAGTCCTGGGGTTTGACTAAGTGGTCTGTGCAGCCCCTTCCATCTCTAAGGTGCAGTGCAGTCTGTCATTTCTAATGGCAGAACACCATGGACATGGGCAACACATATACTGAGTAATGGTGTTTGGTATATTCTCTTCAAGAAGACAAATATTTTGAGAAAGATTTTCATCAAAAGTGGTAAAAGGGAAACACTTTAGAATCTAACGGAGTTCTCCCAAGCCAGCATGTACTCCTGGGTTGTCCACGAAAGGCTCCACTCACTCTTGAGTTTGATATCACCTCTACAGATGCCCATAGGTGAAGCTTAACTATTTCAGGGCAGCATGATAAATGAGAAAAATAATGAAAGGCATCCGATTTGACAGAAAGAACACTTAATTTGTAGTTAGACCTGAGTTTAGATTCTGGTTTTAGCCCTTACTACTGTTGTGACCTGGGGCCAGTTACTTAACTCCTGTGGGTCTCAGTTGCATTAATTGAGATAATTTGTTTCTAGTATCTTGGCCCCTGCATTAGCATTCTATCAATGTTAATGCTTTCTCTTTCATTGTTTCATACTAGAATGCACATACTCTGTATAGCACATACTGTCTAACATAACCAGGCAGCGTAGTTTACTTGGCTTCTTCATTGAAAATCCATTCAGTTCTTTTGGGAGGCTTCCCTTAGCCCCTATGCCCCAGGGTGTGCATAATCCTGCTAGCTATGGTGATGATGTCCACTTTCCTGGGTTTTACGGAGCAGCTATTGGCTCTCTTGTCTTTTGAATAGAGGCAAACACCCCAGACTGTTGGTGCCTGATTGGATTCGACTCATGGCCAGCTTTGGATGTGGGGTTTTCAGTGGGGTTCTTGCACAGGCTCAGGGGAGAGCCCTCCTGATAGCCACACTTCTTGGGGTGGTGGGCACAGGTGGGCATAGGAGGGAATGGAAACTGGCACTGATGCCCAGCAGTTGGACTGTGCTAAAGATGAGAAATATTTGAGGCCTAATCTGCGTTTGGTTTTCATACGTTACATACTAATTAGGAACATATTTCAATGCTTTGAAGTTGTGAAAAGCTCTCCTGCATACATTCCAAATTGATGTTTCTCTGCCCTGGATATGCCATACCTTTAGAGTACTACATCAGACTTCAGAAAGACCTTTGGTTTATCCCCAGTGCATCCATGGACATTTCTCTTCCTGCTTCTGAGTAATTTGCCCTGAGTGATTTGCCTTTGCTTTGTACCTTCTTAGTTTTTTTCTCTCTCTGTTTAAACAAGGATTAGTACTTCTTTTAATTGAACTGTGGCTATTTTACATGGATTGGTGATTGCAAAGCTTTTTGGAGCAGGTGTGGAGCAATGAATAGTCTTTTTAATTTCATTTTTTGATTTACATTTTTTTTATAACCACTTCTGCAACAAATGGTGAAACTCCATGGCTACTCTCTTTTTCCGTCAATGGTTAATGGTTTTTCCATACTCCCCAGCTGCTTATCATGGGCACAGCTGACAAAACCAGAAGAGCCTTTCTAGTAAGGTGAGCTGAGCTGGCATTTGTGTAGGACAAAGGACTTTGGTAGAATTAGGGCTTTGACAAAGCGAACAAATGTAAAGGCAGCTGGAAACTTGAGTGTTGCTAATCAGGAATATATTTTGAGATTCTGAAGTTTCCAAAACATGTGTGTACTTAAGAAAAATAACCCAACAACTTGTGGGTTAATAGATTTTCCTGTTTTAAAAATCCCTTTGTGTGGGTTTTAAAGATGTTTTTCATACTTTTGAACAGTTTACTGTCTCAGAGAACATTACTAGCTCTCATTTTATTTTTGAGGCTCTTTATCCATGTGCTCCTGCCAAATGCCCTCTACCAACTCACTCATTTATGGGCCGGTTCCTTTATCTTTAGTTGTTAAGACTCTTTTCAAGGGAGCCTTTGCCTTTTGTTGTATTATTTATGATATTGAGAATGAGCACTATATAGAGTTCAAAGGGACTTGTTCTGATTATTGAGAGTTTACTTCTCTGCTGGTAGTTGCTTATGTCAGAAAACAGCATTCTGTGCTAGATTGGCCATCTGCTTTTGGGAGAAATCTACACTTTCCCCAGTCAGCAAATGGGTAATATCAGTAATAAGATACAGTAAATCGGCTGCCCCAACCAAACAGCATATTTACATAAATTACCTGAAAGCGAGGGTTGTGTCCATTCCATGTTCTTTTCCATATCTCATGCTGATGAAACTTATGATTATTTTATTTATTTATTTGTTTATTTTTTATGTTGAAAAGATATATATATATATATTTAGAATTAGGCAGCTGGACTCAGTTTAGATGATCCCAATTTTGTTGGCAACATCCAAAGTGTCGTAATCAGGAGCCAGTCGAACATACGCCTTTTTCTCTCCATCAGGCCGAATCAGGGTGTTGACCTTGGCCACATCAATGTCATAGAGCTTCTTCACAGCCTGTTTAATCTGGTGCTTGTTGGCTTTAACATCCACAGTGAACACAAGTGTGGTGTTGTCTTCTATCTTCTTCATGGCAGACTCAGTAGTCAGCGGAAACTTGATGATAGCATAGTGGTCAAGCTTGTTTCTCCTGGGGGCGCTCTTCCGAGGATATTTGGGCTGCCTCCGGAGTCGCAGTGTCTTGGGCCGCCGGGAGGTGGGTGACGTGTAGATCTTTTTTTTTTTGTGGCTGTGGACACCTTTCAACACTGCCTTCTTGGCCTTTAAAGCCTTCACTTTGGCTTCGGCTTTAGGAGGGGCAGGAGATTCCTTCTTCGCTTTCGGCGCCATCTTGTGAAAAGGCTGATTATTTTAATTATCACCCCTGCACTAAATAAAATAATGGGGTATTTCAAATGTAAGACATTGAGAAAAAGGGCCAGGCGTGGTGGCCCATTCCTTTAATCCCAGCACTGTGGGTGGCTGAGATGGGTGGATTGCTTGAGCCCACGAGTTCGAGACCAGCCTGGGAAATGTGGTGAAACCCCATCTCTACCAAAAAATTAGCCAGGTGTGGTGGCATGCGCCTGTGGTCCCAGCTACTTGGGAGGCTGAGGTAGGAGGATCGTCACCTTGGCAAAACCCCGCCTTTACTAAAAATACAAAAATTAGGCTGGGCACAGTGGCTCATGCCTGTAATTCCAGCACCTTAGGAGGCCAAGGCGGGCAGATCACCTGAGGTCAGGAATTTGAGACCAGCCTGGTTAACATGGTGAAACCCTGTCTCTACTAAAAATACAAAAAAAAAAAAAAAAAAGGAAAAAACAAACCTGGGCCTGGTGGTGCCTCCCTGTAATCCCAGCTACTCAGGAGGGTGAGGCAGGAGAATTGCTTGAACCCAGGAGGCAGAGGTTGCAGTGAACCGAGATCAAGCCGCTGCACTCCAGCCTGGGTGACAGAGCGAGACTCCCTCTTTGGGAAAACAAAAACAAAAAAACACTTTCCTTCTACCTATGTTTTACAGAAGTGTTATTTTGCCCTTTCTCTCTCTCTCTCTCTCTCTTTTTTTTTTTTTTTTTTTGAGACGGAGTCTCGCTCTGTCGCCCAGGCTGGAGTGCAGTGGCCAGATCTCAGCTCACTGCAAGCTCCGCCTCCTGGGTTCACGCTATTCTCCTGCCTCAGCCTCCCGAGTAGCTGGGACCACAGGCGCCGCCACCTCGCCTGGCTAATTTTTTCTATTTTTAGTAGAGACGGGGTTTCGCCGTGTTAGCCAGGATGGTCTCGATCTCCTGACCTTGTGATCCGCCCGTCTCGGCCTCCCAAAGTGCTGGGATTACAGGCTTGAGCCACCGCGCCCGGCCTCTTTTTTTGTTTTTGAGATGGAGTCTTGCTCTGTTGCCCAGGCTGGAGTGAAGTGGCATGAACTCTGCTCACTGCAACCTCTGCCTCTCAGGCTCAAGTGATTCTCATGTCTCAGTCTCCTGAGTAGCTGGGATTACAGATACGCACCATGATGCCCAGCTAATTTTTGTATTTTTAGTAAAGATGGGGTTTCATCATGTTGGCCAGGCTAGCCTCAAACTCCTGGCCTCATGTGATCCACTCACCTCAGCCTCCCAGAGTGCTGGGATCACAGACATAAGCCAGCGCACCTGGCTAAGTGCTGCTTTCTAAATCAATTGTGTGTTTGTGATAGTCTATACTCTCGAACTGTAAGGCAAAGCACTTAACACATTAAACACTATGAGTATATGTAAAATTAGTTTGAATTAGTGGCCTGTCAAAGCTATCCTTTGAAAAACAAAACAAAAAACCTACAAAACCATCTCTACTTTCTCCTTTTCCTCTTGGAAGTTGGAACAGTTCACATTTCAAAACCTTGCTTGATTTCTTTAAAAACCTTGAAAATACTTACATCAAGTGCCACATACTGTTATAAAGGCTTTACATGTATTAATTTATTTAAAACTTCCAACAACCCTGTGAGATAGATAAACTAAGGCACAGATATTAAGTAATTTGGCTTTGGTCACACACAGTAATAAATGGCAGAGCTAGTATTTGCACACACAGTGGCTCAAAAATATCTATACTCTTAACTACTTTGCTGTGTAGTGACTGAGAGCTTTGAGTTTTCTTGTGTCAGAATTGTGGCTTTGGGCATTTTGCTGCAAGGAAACCTTAAAATGGAGATCCATTCTGTTTGCATCTATTGTTTGAAGTAGGAACAGTTATGAAATTGGACAATTTGATAAAATTGTGGAATTTTGAACTTAGTTCATTAGTCATCAGAAGGACTTTGCCTTTAACGTGGTTTTCGAATATTCTAGATCAGTGTTTCTTTATTCTTTGTAACTTAAAGATCTGTAAATGCATTTTGGTGTACTGGGACACATACTTGCAAACTCTTTTGGGGAGAAGAAATGAGAGAAGAGATGAAAACTGCTGAAAGTTACCACGTGTCAGTGGAATCTTGGTTTGTTCTTTCACCTTTGAGGGCACTCTGTGGGGCTTCCTCTCACCTAGTTGGGGCTTATCTTTTTAGGAAGGTGCTCCCTCACCAGAGGCTTGTTTTCATGGTACCACATTTGTATCCTGAAGTACAAGTATACTGTACTTTTCTTGAAGCTTTAAGAATCCTGTAGCCTGGCTGGGCATGGTGGCTCACAGCTATAATCCCAGCACTTTGGGAGGCCGAGGCAGGCGGATCACAAGGTCAGGAGTTCGAGACCAGCCTGGCCAACATAGTGAAACCCTGTCTCTATTAAAAATACAAAAAATTAACTGGGCATGGTGATGGGTGCCTGTAATCCTGGCTATTTGGGAGGCTGAGGCAGGAGAATTGCTTGAACCTGGGAGGTGGAGGTTGCAGCCAGCCGAGATAGCGCCATTGCACACCAGCCCAGGCGACAGTGTGAGACTCAGTCTCAAAAAAAAAAAAGAATCCTGCAGCTTGACGGAAAAGCTGGGAAAGCGAGAAAGTCTTCAGTGATTCAAGGTCTAAATGCATTTGGAAATTATCACGTGAACCAAAAAATCTTGAATCTCAGAATACAATTTTGACAGATTTATTATCTGTTCAATGTCTGTTTGCTCTGTCTTTGTGTTGGTCTTCCGGTGCAACTGTCAGTGTTGTCAGTAGAGGTTACAGCAGGTCACAGATGTATCTTGATGAGGACATGCTGGGCAGAGAATAATTTCTTAGCCACGTGCTATATATGCATGAGCCTTGATGTACAAAAGAGCGCATGTAGTTTTTGATCTGGGAATGAAAAAAGCAGGTTCTCTGACCAATCTGGGGAATTTCTGTAATGAGAACGTGTCATTAATGACATTTCCTGAGGGTATCTGCAGCATGAGACAGAATAGAATTTTTCTTTCTTTTTTCCATTTGCTCTAGAGTCCCTTTCTTCATCTTCATTCCATATCTCCTTTCCTTTTCTCTGTCAGCCTGCCTGCTTATCTGCCTGGCAGCCAGTCTGCCTGTCTGCGTATGCATCCCACCCTCACAAAAGTATTCACGAGCAGCTAGTCTGCTGTAATGACATTGTGACATTTTAGAGTAATCTACCATACTTGTTTTTAAAAATTCATGTTTTTCTGTGCTATTTATTTTGACTAAGAAGGTTGCTGTAATTAACTCATACTTTTTAATACTCTTGTGCCTTTTATAAAGAATAAAATTACTAGAATTCGGAAATAATGTAACTAGCATTGTACTCAAGTCATAATTTTTTAAGATTAGATACCTTCAGATACCTTATTCCCCCAATATTAAATTTGAATCTATGGCAGAAATATTTTTGGTGTTTTCCAAAATATTTTTAAAGTGAAAATATAAGTTCTTATTTGCTTGCACTGTCTCTTCCCCGCTCCTCCTTGAATTTGCCCCTTGCTCTGGAGAACCCACAAAAGAGAAAACTTTTGTGAATGAGCATTGTCAGAATGCTATCTCAAAAATGGTATTTTTTTTTCTAGTGGAAAATAACGTTTAAGACCCCACAAACTGCAAAAACCGTTCCTGGCATTAAGCTCCTTCGTCCTTTGCAATTCAGTCTTTCTTGAGTGGTCCCATGAATGCTGTCTTCTCCTGCATGGTCTGGAAACAGTCATGGCCAAACTTGGAGGTGGTGTCAATGAACTTAAGGTCAGTCTTCTCCAGAGCCCGCCATTCAGTCGGCACTGCAAGGACTTGTGAAGGGTGAGTGAGCACTCGCTTCTTGGTGTCCACCACACAGTCTTTCAGCATGACAAAGTCATTGGCCACTTCACCATAGTGGACAAAGATACCCAGAGGGTGGCTTGTCAGACAGGTCATTGTCAGTGGAGGCATTGTTCTTCATCAGTTTGCTGTCCTTGATAAAGGATCCCTGGCTGATCTTACAGATCTTGTTGATCTCAGTGCAGTGACGGTAGCCTTTCTGCCAAACGCATGCCACAGGGAAGGCCACAGGGGCAGGATACAGGCCCCAATATAGGCCAGCTTGCACAGGCCTCGGTGGGTCTTGCGGGGCAGCTTCTTGGTGTGCCAATGACTGGTGACCCCTTTGTAGCCTTTGCCCTTGGTCATCCTGATGACGTCGATCATCTCGTCCTGCCCAAACACTTGGTTCACAGGTACCTGCTACTCGAGCCTCTTGCAGGCCCAGTCCAGCTTCTTGGCCATGGTGCCTCCTTTCACCTGGATCTCCATCAGGTGGGCCTTCTTCTGGCACAGAGGAAGCAGGCACATCTGGGTGTAGGGAATGCCGCGGATGACTTGGCGGTACTTCTTCATGCTGCCGAAGGCCTTCTCCAGGTGCTTCTTGCCATCCTCATCCTGACATTTATTGCAGTACTTGGTAAAGGCCTTCTCAGATTTATGCCAGTTTTTATAGAAATGCCTCTTGGACGCATCACTGATGTGCTCAGCCAAGACGATCTTGAAGGTCTGGAGGCCTGGAGGGGTTTGCACGTAGCCCACAATGCCCATAACCACCATGGGTGGTGTCTCCACAATGGTCACAGCCTCTACCACCTCCTTCTTGTTCACCTTGGATCCTGGCCTGACGACTTCCTGCACGATGTTGGTCATGCCAGCCTTGTATCCCAGGAAGGCTGTGAGGTGCACCAGCTTGGAAGGGTCATCCTTAGGAAAGCTCTTCACCTTCCCATGATGCTTGCTGCTGTGCTTCTGAGTCAGGAAGCTGAGGGACCCATGTCTGGGAGCGGAGAACTTTCAGTGAGACATCACGCCATCAAATCCCGCCAGTAGAGCAAAGAATGGTATTTTCAAAACTTTTTCAGCCAGGAATCCTCTTTGCCATCCAGTGGGCTTTTACAGGTCTACCTTCATTTTGCATATATTTTCCTTCAAGACTGTATTTCCCTCATAGACTGGCATGCATTCGTGTTTTGACATTGAAAATTTGATGAAGTACTTCTTCCAGATAGAACTAAGAAACTGTGAAATTGATAGGGTGACTGGAGTGTTATGTGAGATATCTTTATGTATAGATACTCTAACTTTCAATGTTGTGTTTTCTAGTAGTGTTGATGAATTTGCAGTGATGAGTCTATAGCTTTCTGCTGATTTCTCTAGTATTGGAGAAAGATGGAAAGCAACACATGGTAGTTGCATCCAAACTGGCTACAGACATTCATCTATATACCTTTTTCTTCCATATCTTTTATCCTGTAAAGTGGCATTCGTGATGAATATGCCTTTTCTGGAGTATGTCTTTAAACAATTTTTTTAAATGATTATGTGAAAGTCTGTCTTTCTGTAGGGAATTCAGGCAACATAGAAAATTGTGAAGGAGCAAAAATCACGGTTAACAGTTTGGTGAGACAGGAGTTGTCACTCTTAACAGTTTGATAATATGCATGCATGTGCGCCCACATGCACATACCAAAACATACACACGTGTCATTCTCATGATACAATGTGAGTGAAATTGTATAACTTCACATTCTGTTTACCAGCATTTATATATGTGTGTGTGTGTGTGTGTGTGTGTGTGTGTGTGTATGTGTATATATATATATAGAGAGAGAGATAGAGAGAGATGGAGTTTCACTGTTGTTGCCCAGGCCGGAGTGCAGTGGCATGATCCCAGCTCACCGCAACCTCTACCTCCTGGGTTCAAGTGATTCTCCTGCCTCAGCCTCTCAAGTAGCCGGGATTACAGGCATGCGTCACCACCCCCAGCTAATTTTGTATTTTTAGTAGATACAGGGTTTCTCCATGTTGGTCAAGCTGGTTTCAAACTCCCAGCCTCAGGTGATCCGCCCACCTCGGCCTCCCAGAGTGCTGGGATTACAGGTGTGAGCCACCAAGCCATCGCACCCAGCCCATCAGCCTTTATTTTTTAACTCAATACTTTGGCTATTTTCCCATGTTAATGAATATGATCTAAAAATGGCCATGTTGTGTTCATATATATATATAAAATCTGTTTCTCAATACCTTTAGTATTTAGTTTTTCACTAGTACGAACGGTTCTACACTAAACATATTGGTGTATTCATCTTGCCCACTTACATTCTGAGGGCAAATTTCTAGAAGTAGAATTCCTTATAAAATTTTATTTTACATATAGTTATGCTTTATAGGAATATATTGAGAAATGTTTAATTTTTTATAGTCAGCACTCCTAGAAAGCTGATAATTTGTGCCTTTAAAAACCTACTTTTAGGCCAGGCATGGTGGCGCATGTCTGTAATGCCAGCTACTCAGGAGGCTGAGGCAGGAGAATCACTTGAACCGGGGGGGCAGAGGTTGCAGTGAGCCAAGATCACGCCATTGCACTCCAACCTGGGTGACAGAGCAAAACTCCATCTCAAAAAAAAAAAAAAAAAAAAAAAAAAAAGTACTTTTAGATGTAATGTACTGTGCATCCAGTAGGGCAGAAATATTCAGATCGCTAGACCGACCGAGGGTTCTTGGGTCTGGTTTTTTGTAACTTTTTTTGTCTTCTTTACCTCTCTTCTAAATATGCTGCTTTTAATCTACAGGAGACTTGGAAACTATATAACCAACCTTATTATGTGATGTATAAAGTAGAAGCAAGCAACCCCTGAGTCAAAGTATGTGGAGTGTGCTAGTGGTAGGGGTGGGATAGGAACATTGTTGGCTGGTTGAATTTTGCATAGGTAAGGACTTTATTTTAGTTTGGGGAATATTTATATTGACGCTCTGTTGGATTAAATTATTTCTATTACAGAGCAGCCATTTACTGATGAATGTAGGAGACAAAGTCATATAAATTGAGATAAAAGGCAAGCTCTTATGATTAAAAGAAAATTCCTATCCTTTAGATTGCACCAGTACTCCCAAGAAGTACTGGTGCAGTGTCTGCCTCCTCACTCTTTCCTTGTGTGGCACATCCCACTTGGAGTGCTCCTTTTTGGGAGAGTGTGCCCTTATCTCTGGACGTGTGCCCTGGGATGTCAGGCAGTGTCTTCTCCAGGGCTGGGAGTGAAGACTCAGCCAAGTCCTGACTGCTTACAGCCTGGCACCCCCAGCATGGGAAGAATTATCTGGCCTGCTAAGCAATATTAATTCTTCCTCCAGTATTGACTGTTTGAGTTATACCAGCACTGGGTGAGCCCTGGGAATTCAGAGCTGACTCAGACCTTTTTCCCATCTTCTTGGGGCTCACTGGGTGGAAAGTAAGATGACTTCAAAGCATGTAACTTGATTGACAGCATATTAAGTACCCTCTGAATGGTGTGTATGGTATATATGAGGGGGAAATTATCAATTCTTCCTGGGGATCTGTGAAGTTGTCCAAAAGAGAAAGGGACACTTAGATTCAGTAATGGCAAATGAAAGGAATTAACAAGGCAAATACTGTTAGGAGGGCTTACAGGTGGTTGGCCAGAGGAGGGGGTATGGAAAGGCATTCTAGGCAGCAAGTAAAGCTTGTGCAAAAATGTAGGAGTGTGAAAAAGTTATCCCCTTTTTCCAATTCAGATTCTGCACAGCTGCTACAGTGGGTACTGTTAGAGGAGGGTGGTGCAGGCGAGGAGATGGTAGAAGCAGGTCAGACCATAGTGGACCTTGTGTGCCATGGTGAGGAGTTGAACTTGATCCTGTGGGGACAGAAGACTGCCATCATGAGGCTTTAATTAGCTCTGTGCTTTGATTTATGGGCACAGTCATGATGAACAAATGATAGCCCATTGTGCTCATTTTGGGGAGTTATAAAATCACTTTTATAAGTTAGGGGATGTGTTAAGCATTAGTACCAGAGAGGGTACATTTATAATGCAACTCATCTTCCCTTCAGTGCTCTCATGGCCTGGAAGGTGAGCAGAAAGAATCCTTTAATAAAGGGGGCACAATTTCAGTCAGATTGTGTAATTTCTCAGTGCTAAGATTACTTCTCTAGGTGGTCCAACCAGGTGAAGGTATAAAGGTGTGTTGGTGGGGGGCACTGGGTGTGTCCTTGCCCAGTCTTGCCTGACAGCCCAAGACAGGACAGACAGCAGGCTATGTAAAGAGTAAGAGCAGTCTTTGTGCAGTGCAAAAAAAGGCCATTTGCTATGCATTGATGATTTTTTCCCCCATTCATACCTGTACACAGATATGGATCTATCAGGGTGTCATTTTTGAATACTGAGTTAAGCAATATCAGAGTTAAGATAAAAATCAATGGTTTAATTTATTAAATGAGCACAGGGCTACACACATGATGATAGCTCAGTAACTGATTTTTTAAAAACATGAGTTTAAAACAAAATGGATTTCAAAAATTGAAAAACACTTGGTTAAAAATCTCTATGTCTTTTGATATATCAGGAAAGATTAATATTTATAATTTCTAATTTATAAATTAAGCATTCTGTTCACTTGACCTTTTAAGCAAAGTTTTATAAGTAAGCCACAATAGGCCATGAACTACATTAGTTATCTGATATTAAAGTGTTCTCAGAGAATTTATTTTCCTACAAAATTATTCAGATGGAGTAAAGAAAATTGCTTTACTCAGTCGGGGTTGGGGTGTAGTGGGCCGTTGACTTTGAATACTTTATTAAGCTCTACATTTTTTTAAAAATGGGAGGTATTGATTTAAGGCATTCTAAATCGTTTATTAGATCAGTATATTGCTTAGAAACTAAAAGATCTGGAGAGTTTGTGCTTCTGTACAAGTCTACAGATAAACCGAGATTGGAAAGTACAGTCTGATGTTTGGAGGCAGGCATGATCTTGGGCAGGGTGAACCAGAAGGCTGGGTTTGGCTTCTACTTACACCACCACTGCTAGCTGTGGGCTTTGAATCTATTACTTATCTTTATCACCTTCATCTTCCTCATTTGTAAAATTATCCCAACAACACGTAACCTTCCTGACCGTGCATATTTATTTTGAGAATTGAATGTTTTTTGGCCAGGCGCGGTGGCTCACGCCTGTAATCCCAGCACTTTGGGAGGCTGAGGCGGGTGGATCACAAGGTCAAGAGATTGAGACTATCCTGGCCAACATAGTGAAACCCCGTCTCTTCTAAAAATACAAAAATTAGCTGGGCGTGGTGGCGCACGCCTGTCGTCCCAGCTACTCGGGAGGCTGAGGCAGGAGAATTACTTGAACCAGGAGGTGGAGGTTGCAGTGAGCCGAGATCATGCCACTGCACTCCAGCCTGGCAACAGAGCGAGACTCCGTCTGGAGAAAAAAAAAAAGAGAATTGAATGTTTTCATTCAAACGTGAATAAAACATTGTATTTAACTTGGAAATTCTGAACAAAGTAAGATGGCAGTGTTGGTGGCAGATTCTTTTTTCAATGGCATAGTGTTATATTCTAGCTTCATTCATGTTGGTCTGGTTTAAATAGTTTACCAAGGTTGGCAGGTTATCTACACTTAAAAATTAATTAAACATTTTAAAATTAAGTTTTTGGTTAAAATTTTTACCTGTTGCTAAATAAAAAATATATAGAAAACACAGATTTTTTTGGGAGAAGGGGGAGTTAAATAAATTATCTTTCTAATGTCTTCCAAATATTCTTTATTAAATTGTTGAAGTGGACATAGTTATTCTCTTAGGAGTATTATAAACATAATAACGATAAATTTGTTTGCCCTACAGAGTTTAAAATGATTGTTATCAATTTATAGGAACTGCCTCTCAGAGAGGGTAATGACTTACCCATGATTGTCCCAATATTCAATATTCAGCAGAAAGAAAAGACGTGGAACTAGAACTCAGTTCTGTTGCCATATTGTCAATATTTGCCAGAATTTGTTTGTTGTACAAAATAACCAGGTTTTTCACTTTTGGACATTGGTTTAGACTCAATCTAAAAACCATTAAACTAGTTCAGGCTGTACCTTCCTATCCCCCAAAAACATTATCCCAGTTATGTGTAATACTGTATATACATCTAAAATATCTTATAAAAATGTTTTTATGTAATCAAAATGAATTTTCTTAAATTGAAATACATTGGATTTACCACTGACAAATTTGATTTTAATCAGATTCACCTTGAGTGTTATATTAGGGAGTCAGTGAAGTGCCCCCAGAGGGTGACAATCATGACTATAAATCCTCATTTGGGAGAAAAATGGCAGTTTGTTTTTGTCGGTCTGCATGTGCTGTGAATCATCAGCCCTGCAGTGGGGTCCTCCAGGGACTGTGGCATGCACAGCCCATCAGTGACAGCCATGCTGTTTTGAGTGACTACTACTACTTTTTTTTTTAAGAGGCAGGTTACTTTGTTTTAAAAACATGAGCCTTTAAAAGAATTCCAAAAGTAGTACACACATTGAAAAATATAATGAAACATACTGACGGAAAATGTTAAATGACTCCTAAAATTTTAGCATAGAAGTTATCTCCACCTAAAGTTTGATTTAAATCTTTTGTTCTGAATGACTTCTGAAGGGGATGGAGTCCTTGTTGCCTGTTTAGCTCACTGACTCCAAATGTAGAGAATGGGCTCTATGGTCCAAATCTACTTAATCCACATTGAGAAGGAACAGAAAAGGAGTTTGGTCCCAGTGCCTAACACAGAAAGAAATGAAATTTACCTATTAATGTAACTATTAAGAGACTTCCCACTTTACCTTCAAAACAAAAGGAATATCATTTTCATGCCTATGAAATGAAGACTTTGTCTTCCCTGCTGCCCTGTAAGCCTCTCGTTGCAAAACAGGATCTCAACAGTATTTCAGAGAATGGGACTTCTTGCCATCTGATACCTGTGAAACTCTTAAGTGATCTTGGGCCTTCTCACTTGCTGTGGTTCCAGTTGTTGCGTGCGTGAAGCCTTACAGCAGGGGTCCCCAACCTCCGGGGCCATGGAACCCTATGGGTCCCTGGCGTGTTAGGAACTGGGCCACACAGCAGGAGGTGAGTGGCAGGCAATTGAGTATTACCGCCTGAGCTCCGCCTCCTGTCAGATCAGCAGATATTCTGATTCTCATAGGAGGGTGAACCCTATTGTGCAAGGGATCTAGGTTGCACACTCCTTATGGGAATCTAACACCTGATAATCTGAGGTGGAACAGTTTCATCCTGAAACCATCCCCCTACCCCTAGTTCGTGGAAAATTGTCTTTCATGAACCAGTCCCTGGTGCCAAAAAGGTTGGGGACTGCTGCCTTTGTAGCATCAGCTCTCCTTGAGCAACTAGCCAGGCAATGTTGTATAGTACTTAAGATTTGGGGGCCTGAAGTTCTGCATTTGAATCCTGGTTCCAGCACTTAGTAACTCTTGACCCTGGGCAAATAACTTAATCTCTTGGAACCTCGTTTTTCCTCATCTGTAAAATTCGGTAAAAATATTTATCAACATGCTTATAAAGTGCATAGCACAGTATTGTGGTACCTGATTAGCCCCAGCAGAGGTTCATTACAATTTTGATTTTTGGGATTAAAGTAAACATTGTATAATTTCAGTTCTGAGAATAAATTTCTTTGAGTTATGAAGCAAACTGAATTCGTGTACTGGTGTCATTAGGATGCTTTTTAATGAGAGATGGAAGGATGACCTTGAGCTTATGGCGAAGTGGTAGTGCGGGGGCTGAAGGAGAATGAGTTGTGTATAGTTGTTTATTTATTTATTTATTTATTTATTTATTTATTTATTTAATTTATTTATTTTTGGGACAGTGTCTCGCTCTGTCACCCAGGCTGGAGTGCAGTGTGTGATCTCGGCTCACTGCAACCTCCGCCTCCTGTGTTCAAGCGATTCTCCTGCCTCAGCCTCCCAAGTAGCTTGGACTACAGTCGCATGCCACCACGCCAGGCTAATTCTTGTATTTTTTTAGTATAGATGGAGTTTCATCATGTTGGACAGGCTGGTCTCAAACTTCTGACCTCAGGTAATTCGCCTGCCTCAGCCTTCCAAAAGGTTGGGATTACAGGTGTGAGCCATTGCGCCTGGCTGTGTATGTTTTTGTTTGTTTGTTTGTTTGTTTTTTAAAGATAATGTCTATTATTTGAAAAATGTATTTTATTTGAAAACACTGAGTTTGTCTAATTATGGATTAAATCCTAATATGTGACTTCGTTGAGAAAATTACTAACATTGGCATTCCAGTTTATCTCACATACTGAAATCTCCTTTTTATTTACCAGAACAGATTCCATCTCTGTCTTTTGACTAAGGTGAAAACATAAGACCTTTCTTTTGCCTTTTCCAGAATCTGTCAACACTTACTGAGTTGGACAGAAGTTTTAAGCACAGTGAGGCTTCATCTTCGTGTTCCTGAGGGACCAGAATCCTCTGGTTACAAAACCCTCAGAGCTAAATTCTTAGTGGGGACACATGTACAGTATCAGTGTACATGCAGGGTTGGTGTTTCTTGGGCTATCTGAGTAACTATGAACATTACAAAAAGAAATGAAAAACAACCAAAATCTCTTATCCTAAACACTGTAATTGGTTTCTCCAATTTCTACTTCCTACGTCTGAATGAACTTGTAAGAAGAAAATGCTTCCTCTGTAGGTGGCCTGGTCAGGTTGGCCTGATACCTGGAGTGAAAAGAATGGAACAGAGTAAAGAGCACAAATCTGGGACCCTGGAAAACTGCCCTCTAGTCCTGGTTTTGCTGTTTAATGATTGTTATAACTAAACAAGGCAGTTTGCAGATCTGGCTTTAGTTTTTCTACCTGTACACTCGGGGGTGTAGATGATGTCCAGAATTACAGAATCACAGGGTTGGAAGTAGCTTTGTGCAACCCTCCTAAAGAGCATGGACATGATCTTTGAAGCAGCCTTGACAGGTCGCCATTCCATCTCCATTTGTCTGTGTTCAGCCTTTGCTTGGCTTCTACTCTAGAGATGGGGAACTGTTGGTTTTCAAGGTAGTTTGGAGCCACTTAGTATTAGGTAGCTTTTCATAGTGTATGCATTCCTTGCCCTCCTGTAGTCCTAATTTTATGTTTTTCATCTTTTATGTGACAAATCTTTAGATATTGAACAAGAATTATGTCAGTTCTCTTTCCAGTTATGCTGCAAAAGCTCTGTCTGCCCTCCCTCCCTCTTTGATGTGATTTCAGACCCTTCACAATTATGCTAGCTTTCCTGAAATGTTCTAGTTTTTCATTGCCACTTTTAAAATGTGATTCTCAGAAAAGCATGTAATACTTCCGATAGAATGTGAGCAGCACAGGGCATGCTAAGAAGGTTTACAAACTGGAATTTCATGAGTACAGCCCAAGTTGATGTTTTGTTGTTATTGGTGTCTTTTATAGACAGCATCTGTCTGTGACATCCTTGATGTTTTATTTCACATGGATTGATTGCTCATAAGCAAGGCCTCATGTTAGAGATGGGCAGCTTATTTCTTTGGCCCTTGGCAGTACTTTATATTTTTTCTTCCTTTTGTGAGTTATTTTATATCTGCTCCTTGTTCTGCCTGCTGAATTGTTCTGAACCTTTCATCTGCTCTGGGAATTAGTGATCCTGTCAGGCTGTTGTCTCCTTATTATCCTCACTGATCATACATTTGAGTCCATCCCAAGTGATTGATGAAAACGTTGACCAGGGCAAAGTCAAGTAGAGGCTCTTGTGGTAAACTGCTGGGGTCTTTCCACTGTCTACATTTGACTGGTGGGGAACCCTGACAGTGTTTCCAGGCTCCTATTGACAATGTGTTGTTATTCTTGGTTAGAGTAATTTAGATGTAATTTGTCTTGTTCTGAAGTCTTGAACTCAGTTTGTTTTCTCATTAATTTATCGTCTTCTATTTTGAAAACTCTGTATTTGTTTTTATGTTTATACACATTTGGATTTAGTGGTGTTAGCTATTTCCCCCCCGACGATTATTATGTTCTAGTTAGTTTTTGCTTTAGTGGTCTTCATTAATACTGCCACCAACCCCACCCATCTTTTCTTTTCTTTTTTTTTTTTTTTACGTTCACAATCTCCCCATGATTTCCTGACCTGGAGTGCCTAGTACTGAGTGGTAAATAGGGGTTGGGGTGGTCTTGCTGGTGGAGTAACAGAAGGAAGAAATTTCTTAAATTAAGAAGGTTTCCAGTCTTTTTTCCAGAGGTACCGCTACAAATACATGCCAAGGTTTTTCAAAAGACTGTAACTTTAGACATTTTAAAATATGCTGTTGGAGATAAAATTTAAAAAGCAATTAATAAAGAGAAACATACTGAAGTGTTACTCCAGATATCCTGATGGATATTGTATGTTGAAAAATTACATTTTAGAAAATAAAGGATATATAGTTACCCTTTATTATGAGGTTTCATAAAATATCTCATGAGGTATATGAAATAGGTTAAAAAAACTTGAATGACATTTACCTGACAAATGGCTAGTAAAAAGCATACTGTATAAGAATGTAATGGGATAATGGTGCATCACAAATACTACATAAATTATCTATCTAAAGAGAGGTGTCAGGGTTTTACATGGAGATAGTTTATAGGGTAGGCCACATCTGTATTATTGTGTTTTGCAACTTGTTCTTTGTAATATACTTAGTTGCATCAAACTATATGACCTTTTCTTAATTTGATGTACTACAAAAGAAACTTTAGCATAAATGTTTTCAAAATAATATCACTGCCCAAATGTCACATTAAGCCAAGCATTTTATGAATCAGCAAGACCAGTCTCCTCTTCCTGCTGTCATTTCTTTTGTCCTTCCCCTTTTCTTCCTCCCGCCAAGTACTTGCATATTTGTGTGCTTATGTTAGCAGCATCCACACTGATACCTGTTCTCTTTTTTTCACCCTAGCTCCAGGGGTAAAAGGAGAGACTAAAAAAAAAAAAAAAAAAAAAATTCTGCAAGTCTTAAATATGGGACAAAATTCAAGGAATTATTTCTTATCTTGTCACCTTTAAAATGTCATTAATGGAACATGTACATCCTGAGTTTGTGGTAACAGTTAGTAGATATTTCTGTGTTTGGGATGGATGCCCTTTAGTGTAAAGTATCAAGCAGCAAATAGAGCACACACTCTGTAGAATTAAAGAACCTTAGAAAAGATGACTATAAAAATTTTAAGTACATTTAGGGGAAGGAATGATTCAATGGAGAGAATGAATTTGAAGATATATCCATAAATGCTTGAAGTTCTAATGTGGCTTTTAGTTACAATAGATCTTTTAAAACTACAATGGAATTTTGCCGTTAAGTCACTCATTATAGTTGGAATTCTACTTTAACTAGATTGTCTTCTGATTTATATGAAACCTTAATTGCTTGAAGTATAGACTTAAGTTAAAACTTTTGTAGCATGGATTCCAGAGATTCTAGTTGTTTTTTTTTCCCCCAGGAAGAAAAACAGGAAGTACTATGTCCAGAAACTAATGAAATGAAGGTGTTTTTAATGACGAATTTTCTTCAGACAATAAGATACTGTATGGTTTCTAGATTACAGTGCTTTAGGGCTAAATGTGGAAACTGGAACTCCAATATAAGGTTTTGCACCTTAAAGGTTAAGTATCCAGTTGTATCCAATAACAACTTAGGAAATTTAAAGTTGTTATTCCCACAATAATTATTACTTTGTCCCTGTGGGAATATTTAGAATTTGCATTGTTGGGCATAATGTGTTATTTATATTTCACTGTATTTATAGTTGAACCTTATATCTAAATGAATGAGAGAAATTAACTCATTTTTGTATATAATTTAATTGTGTAGCATTCACTAATTGCTAATGATTTGCACACATGAACAAATCAAAAATCTCTGCTCTTATGTTGTGCACTTAGGTAATATGGGGGTAAATGCATATATCTAACTCTGGATCTCATAGTAAAATTAAGAGAGTAATTGTGCATTGCACCAGGAATAATGTGCTATTCACAAATGGATGTCACTTGCCAAGTTTACACATCTGATTTAGAAGAAACAAAGATTTCAGACTTAATTGAGGATGCACGTCTTTGATAGCTTACTTGAGGTAACTCTAGTCCTTTAAGACTATCTTCAAACCATCAGCAGGATTTATTTTAAAAATCCTCCAATTGAGGCAGCCATTTAAAATTGAGTAATTATTCCCTGGGGTCCAGTTCTTTATTACCGAAAGTATAGTGTTTTTAGGGTTTAGAACTCTCTTGGGCTCTTAAAGCCATGTTATTTAGAAAAATTAAAATGTAAAAAATGGCCTAAGATTTCTAAACCATGTGACCTGTGGTCAGTCCTATTTCTCTTGCTATAGAGCAGGGAACCATTGTAAGCAGGAAAATTCTAATCCATATGCAGCTAGCAACTTCAGCCTTTCACAGACTAACAACTAAGACCACTATGAGCCCTATAGCTCCTTTATTTCTCGCATGGGTGCCTCATCACATGGAGGCCAGGGAAGAAGGAGCCTGGGAAAAGGAACACTTTGTCTTCAGATTTAGAAAGCACACTTGGAAAAGAAAAGAGAATCTTTTGAATAAAATCAGAAGGGAATACACGTCTGTAAACAAGATTCTGGAATCGTACAAAATAATTTATGCTTAGACTCTTTGCGTGTGAGTTGAAAACTTTTTTGGCCAGTGTAGATTTTTGTCATAAGAGGAAGCAGTTTTTAATGCACAGCTCTTAGTTTTCAATCTTGGGAGCTGCTTGATAATTAAGTGATGTTTTTGACAGTGAGGAAATTAAATTATGTGGGAATTCAGTCCCTGAAGTATATTTTTGAGTAGTCTTCCTTGGATAGTTTAACTGTAGTCTTGTCTGGCCAGAGATGAATTAGGTGATTTCTTGAGGTCTCTTCAGTAGCCATCCTGGGAGGTTTAGAAAAGGAATTTTTTTTTTTTTTTTGAGGCGGAGTTTCGCTCTGCCGCCCAGGCTGGCGTGCAGTGGCGCTATCTTGGCTCACTGCAAGCTCCGCCTCCCGGGTTCACGCCATTCTCCTGCCTCAGCCTCCCGCGTAGCTGGGACTACGGGTGCCCGCCAACACGCCCGGCTAATTTTTGTATTTTTAGTAGAGATGGCGTTTCACTGTATTAGCCAGGATTTTAAAAAAGTATTTTTTATACCACAGGAAAACTTTCCTTCCTGTTTCCTCACTTAGTAGTTGCATTCTTAAAATGATTGCATTTTATCCCCTTGTTCCCAATGGTTAAATTTCATTTACTTTCTGATCTTTAGGGGAAAGAATGGCATAAATTGAGGCAGGTGAAAAATTTCAAAGGGCTGCCATCGCCCTCTTGAAGTTCACATTGTCTCCAGCTCCTCTAAGCCTTGGCTACCACCTCTCAAGGCAAACTCCCATCCCTGTTTTGCTGTCTTTGGTTAGGATTTGTTGGTAGGCAGTGGACCTTATGGTAGAGGAGGGAAGATGAACTTTAAAGAGAAAAGTTCTATAGCCACTATTGCTATAGCTTTTGCTCTTGCTGTTCTTTTCTGCCAGTAGCTGCCTCTTTGTTTGCTGGGAGAGAAGTAGGAGAGAGAAGGTAAGTCCAAAAGAGGAGAGGGATTTCACCGCCTCCTTTAGACTCCTTGTTCCTTTCATGGCTCTGCCCCATCTTCTCATTTTCCAAACATCCCAATCACCTAGGGAGGGAGGGTTGTTTTTTTGTCTTTTGGTTTTTGGTTGTTTTTATAAAATACAATTCTTGGGCCCCATGTTTAGCTATTATACTTAAGGAAGTCTGGGGCTTGAGTCCTGAGAATCTGTGTATTTCTTGAGTTATGCAGGTAATTTTGATGCCCAGTTAGATTTGAGAACTGTAGGATATGTTTCCCACTCTAACCTTTGGAAGTCAGGGTCCTAAGTTATAGGAGTCAATACCAGTAGCAGAAATGATTGGGCTTACAATATGACAAATAGGGCCATAAATACCAAGGGTTCCTGAACCAACAGCCAGAGCTTCTAGGAGTGAGAAACCAGTTGAACTTAACTGTAATTATCCTGTTGTGGGGGTTAGTTGCTATAATAGCTATATTTAAGGTTTATTAACTTTTGTCTTCTTTTATATTCCTTTTAATTTATTGATGGAAAGCTGTATTTGAACATATGGTGGGTATACTGGTAACCTCCAACCCCCAAAGATGGGATTAATACAAAACGTATAGTTTGTTCACATAAGTGGGATGTCTTAACTAGATTTTTAAAATAAATAGGATCTACATTTTTCTTCTTTGTAGTGGCCTGTCTAGTGGAGTACAGTTTCTTTCATCTTTGTATTAGTGAGAATTTAAATATATTTTGATGGCATTTCTCTTTTACATTCTTCACCACAACCACCATTATCATCATGGAGAGGCTAATAGACTTTACGAGGGGCTAACTCCTCAGAGGAGGAAGAAATTATGGAGGTGGCATTTGAGCTGAGCCTTTAAAAGATGAGAGAAGATCTGCATTAGAGATTGGTATTTTCTGTTCTTGGGAGGATATTCCAGATACAGGAAAACTTGAGCAAAGACAACAGGCATGTTTGAAAAACAGCAGGCTTTGCTTCCATGAGGCCAAAGTGTAGGCTCTGTAAAACACAAGAGTAGAAGAGTAGATTAGGGACAGAGTGTCAAGAGTTTGAAAGTCGTTTCTGTTTGGACTTTATTCTCAGTGTCATAGTTTCTATATGGAAAGGGGCTCAGAGTTTAAAAGAGTAACTCCATAAAAATAATTGTAGCACCACATATTATTTGAAAGATTAAAGTCTTTTATTTGAATTATATTTCAGAACCTTAAAAATATGTATGTGCATGTATACGTATCACACAAAGAAAATACCTTTGAAGAGTTTCTCTTTATATATATAGTCTGGTCCTGTGAGGTCTGGGGCTTGAGACTACTGTGAAATAAATGATAACCTTGTCATTCAGTAGACAGCCTGAGCTATATTAGGGTCTTCTGCATCTCAGGGTTGGAGGCTTCTCCGTGCTTTAGCAGAATTTCTCTTCCCTCCAGTCTTGGCCTCCCTCATTAACACACAGGAACTTTAAACTTTATGTCTGCAGGTCTGTGTCATTTTGCTATCTCTTTAGGGAACCACCTGCCTAACCTTATGAGGTGCTGTTCAAAACTGGTTCTGCTCTTTTCAGCAACTGATCATTATTGCATATCACTGTCTTTTAACATCTACTAAAGCTGAAAACATTTGTATACTTAATATATTAATAGTATATTACTTGTTTATCAGTATGATGGTTTACATAAATGTAAAGCCCAGAATTTTTTTTTTTTTTTTGAGACAGAGTCTCTTACTATCGCCCAGGCTGGAGTACAGTGGCACAATCTCAGCTTACTGAACCTCTGCCTCCTGGGTTCAAGCGATTCTTCTGCCTCAGCCTCCCGAATAGCTGGGACTACAGGTGCACGCCACCATGCCCAGTTAATTTTTGTATTTATAAATAGAGACGGGGTTTCACAATATTGGCCAGGATGGTCTTGATCTGTTGACCTCGTGATCTGCCCGCCTTGGCTTCCCAAAGTGCTGGGGTTACAGGCATGAGCCACCGGCGCCCAGCCAAAGCCTAGAAATTTTACAGGGACTTGGTGTAGTAATTCCTAACAGATATTGAAAGAAAGGTAAAAATTAGTTGAAAGGACTAGATCATCCTCATTCCTCACTCATTTTTCCTTAAAGAATGTATTAAAAGGCAAAGTTGTCACAGTCTGTATCAAAATTTTGCTTTAACAATGTTTTCAACATTTTACATCTTTCTGGTAATTATATGAAGTCTATGAAGACTAAAAATCTCTGTCGTAATTGGTCAGAAGTAATACTACTTCTTCTTCTTCTTCTTTTTTTTTTTTTTTTGAGACAGAGTTTCACTCTGTTGCCCAGGCTGGAGTGCAGTGGCATGATCTCGGCTCACTGCAATCTCTGCCTCCCGGATTCATGCCATTCTCCTGCCTCAGCCTTCCGAGTAGCTGGGACTACAGGTGCCCACCGCCACGCCCGGCTAATTTTTTGTATTTTTAGTAGAGATGGGATTTCATCGCGTGTTAGCCAGGAGGATGGTCTTGATCTCCTGAGCTCATAATCCGCCCACCTTGGCCTCCTAAAGTGCTGGAATTACAGGTGTGAGCCACTGTGCCCAGCCCCAGAAGTAATATTTCTGAGTGGATATTTGTTTTCAAAAAGCCTAAGTCTTTAAAGGTGGCATATGATACTATTATTTATCTCAGAAATCATTTATTTATTTATTTATTTATTTTGAGACAGAGTCTCACTCTGTCACCCAGGCTGGAGTGCAGTGACGTGATCTCGGCTCACTGCAGCCTCTGCCTCCCGGGTTCAAGCAATTCTCCTGCCTCAGCCTCCTGAGTAGCTGGGATTACAGGCGCCCGCCACCATGCCTGCCTAATTTTTATATTTTTAGTAGAGACGGCTTTTGCCATATTGGCCAGGCTGGTCTCGAACTCCTGACCTGAGGTGATCTACCCACCTCAGCCTCCCAAAGTGCTGGGATTACAGTTGTGAGCCACTGTGCCCGGGCTCTCAGAAATCTTAAAAAGGATTTAGTTTCATTTAAAAATAACAAGCACAGTTCCACAAATCTGAAATTTATTTATTGAAATTGGATCGTGTTGTCTATGGAAAACATCTTACTTTATACCAGATTTTAAAATTATCACTGATATAAGCGCAGCATAAAATTCCCCTGGCCCCATTTTTACATAAGAGAAATTATTGAATAGGATAAAGGTAGCATTTCAAATTAGTGAGAAAAGATAGGTTATTCAATTAGTGTTGGAACTAGTGGATATATATCTAGGAAAAAAAGTACAGACTCTAAATATTGAAAGGTAAAACTGAAAACATACAAATATTTGAAGAAATCACTGGAAAATTATTCTACAAACTGCATGGGGAATGACAGTCTAATAACAATAACCAAGAGCCATGAAAGAATAGATTGGTAACAATTCAGCTATATAAAAATCCCTACATTTCTCTGTGGCAGAAACCATGAAACAGATGAATTTACCAAACTGGAAAAAATTTTCACAAATCATGTCACAAAGAGCTAATTTTCTTAAAATATTTTAAAAAGACCTTTCAAAGTGTCATCATACACAAAATGCTGCTTTTCTAAAAACATAAGCTCCTACAAAGCAGTAAGAAAATGATGAACAAATGGAAAAATGGGCAAAAGTGATGATTTAACAGTTCACAGAGAAATACAAATGGCTCCTAAAATATATAAAAAGATGCTCAACTTCATTCACAATATGAGAAATGTAAATTAAGACTACACTAAGATACAATTTTTCACAGATCTGTTTTCTAAAAATAAGCTTGAGAGAGAGCCTCTTATCTGAAATCTGGGACAGCCTGATTTGCATGAGGGAAATAGGCATCCTCCTGCACTGCTGATGGGAGGGTAAAAGGTACAGTCTCAGTGGAGGGCAGTTTGCTGGTACCTTTCAGAATTACAAATGCATGTGTTTGTTTTGATGTAACAATTTCCCATCTAGGAATTTATTCTAGAGAGACAGTCATACAAGATTTTCACACCAGCATTATTTGTAATAGCAAAAAGATGGGAAATTACCTAAATGCTCATATATAGGGGACTGCTAAATTGCGGAATTCCATGCAATTCTAAAAAAGAATAAGGAAGCAAAGTAGAGAACAGCATGTATATAGAGTTTACCATTTACAAAAGGAGAAAATAGAATATATGTGTATTTCCTTATGTATCACTAAATACTTCTGGGTGAATACAAGAGAAGTAACAGCTTATCATGGGATGAGAACAGGGCAACCGAGGGACAAGTTTGGAGGGAGATTTTGTCACTGTGTACCCTTTTGTTTTGGACCAGTTGAAGCTATTGTCTCTTGAAAATAATTTCAAGAAGATAAATTATGAAGGAGGGGTCTAAAAAAGCTTTAAAGTACGTTGTTTTAATTTCTTTGCTTGAAAATTAACATTGCGTTAAGGGGGAAACAGTAAGCAGTTTAGGGGGAGCATATGTGTTTAATTAAATTGCCTCTTCAGCAGTATTAAAAATCAGTCAGTTGTAAATTGGTGAGGAATATATTAAAACCTTATTGGAGACTGAGTTCTGAAGTTTGCTTTGAAGTTCGACCAGGAAAAGAAGGGGTTAAAGGTGTGATGCAGGTAAAGGAAGGGTTAAGGGCATTATGCAAGCTGTTAAATAAAAAGGAAGTGCATTACAAAATGCTGAGCTCAGGAGTCTGGCTGCCAGCCAAGCCTTTGCTTTCCTCACTACAGCTGAGGGCTTTCGAAGCTTCCCACCAGTGGGTTTGTCTGAACTGTTTAGGAATGCGGCCGCGGTCGCCAGCTGACGTCAGGGCCGCCGGTTCAGCCGCGGGCCAGAGTAAGGGACAGACAGCGCGAGGGGCGGGGTTGGGAGTCAGGATGGGGCGAGGCCTGCGTGTGACTGATGGCGCGGGGGCGGGGCGGCGTGTGTGTGACTGACCGGGCAGAGGCGGGGTGGCACACGATTTGCGTTTCGTTGATGACTTATAAATTATGATTATAGATTTTCTTTGTAATGAGGGGAAATGTTTTTTTCTTTTTTCCGTTTTTGAAATCCAGGGCTCTGTATTGCTTCACTTTAGGTATTAAGTATAAGCACAAAATTAAATGTAACATATACCAAATTGTCCAACTTCAAGGGCCATTTTGTTTTTGTTTTTGTTTCTGAGAGGGAGGGGGTCACTGTAAAAACTTTGGTGATTCTTACCAGTGGAGGAGCTAGGGAAGTGATTTTTGCTGTTTAAGGAGGTTCTCAAATTTTTTTACCTACAGTCCATTTTCATTTCAGAATCGGTTCCAGAGAGAAATTGTAAAAGTTTTCAAGCGCGATTTTGTAAAACAAAAGATCAAAAAAGGAGAAAAAGTATGTGGAAAACTGCCAAGATTAGTTATAACTCTATTAAGACCACCTTTGTGCATGATCGTTTTGGGTTATTACTGCTGATTTTCAGCCTTTAAAGAAAAATGTGGGTTCTTGGTAGCAACTTACAAGGATGGTGTTTAGAGCTGTAGTTCCCCCTTCTTCACCATACCCTGTTTTCATGATGGTTAATTTTACTTTTAAAAACATTTGTATTTCTTGACTGTTCATTGATTAGATCATTTTGCTTAGTCATATGTAAGAGTTTTGTTAGTCTTTGGGTTCTTAGTTATACAACTCAGAGTCAGGAATGCAAATTTATTAGCTTTTTGTGGAGGGGGAAATGTGGGGTGGTGAGAGCTGTGGGTGGTAAGCATGGGGTGCAATACCAGTTCATGGACAAGGATCTAAAAGGAACCATTAAGCTCCATGGAAAACTTTGTTACTTGATCAGGGCCAGTAAAGGAAGACTATTTTGAGTAGCTACTGAAGTTATATGATAGTTAATTTAATTGATTTAAGTAACTCTTTCAGAGACCCCAGATTTGTAAAAGTGGTAGTGTTGTGAGTTTTGATAAAGGAAGTTTTAGCCTTTCACGAGAGGAAGACTTGGGCTTATTTGTCCTTCATGTTGAGAAGCTTCCCTATGATCTTCATGGTCTCCTTAGGCACAATCACTGTGATTTCACCTATGTATAGCAGCGCAGCTAAGGTGAAGTCAGCATATAGACCAGGAAGATACAAAACTAGGAAAACTCAGGACCACCCTTGGCAAAAGGCAACAATGTATAGCCCTAAATTACCCAGAAACTCTAGTGCTCAGCCCTACATTGACAATTGCACGGAATTTAAGTGTTCTGAGATTGTGAATAGTATCATAATAATTGATGTATTTCCTTTTTTTTTTTTTCAGACGGAGTCTCACTCTGTTGCCAGGCTGGAGTGCAGTGGCGGATCTCGGCTCACTGCAACCTCCAACTCCCTGGTTCAGGCAATTCTCCTGCCTCAGCCTCCCAAGTAGCTGGGATTACAGGCACGTGCCACCACGCCTGGCTAATTTTTGTATTTTTAGTAGACAGGGGGTTTCACCATGTTGGCCAGGATGGTCTCCATCTCCTGACCTCATGATCTGCCCACCTTGTCCTCCAAAAGTGTTGGGATTACAGGCGTGAGCCACGGCGCCTGGCAATGTATTTCCTTTTTAAACCGTCTCACTAGATTTTAAAGACTTGTGTGTTTTTCACTTAGACACCTTTTGTTGATAGTACACTTCATGCAGAATAATTTTAAGAGTATAGAATTGTAAACTACTGTTACATTGAACTCAAATATTAAGGTCATTTCATTTAACACATAGAATAGCAAATATGGAAAATTTGGTAGATTGAACATTGAATTAAGAATGAGGTATGAATTATGCTTAGTTTGCTTAGTCACCAGTTATACGATTTTGTCCACTTTTAATCTCATCGTGTCTTAGTTTCTCCAGGGGAAAATGCTTTTTATTAGTTCTCCTATAATAGGACTCAAGGCAAAAAACGCTTTTATCAAGACATAAGAATATTCTGGTTAATAATACACTATGGTTTGGCATGCTTGGAAAGGGCAGCAGAAGAAATGACAAACTGGTGTGGATGCTGACTGGTCTCTCCATCTCTCTGCTTGTCTGAAGCACTTCAGCATTGTTACAAAAAAAGTCCCTGGGAGGTCCTGTGCTCTAGGAGTAAAAAGTCCCTTGAGTGCTTTGAGTGTGTGTTTAGAAGAAGGTTTCCTTTCTTTGTTTTTGCTAAATTAGTTATCAGTTCTTCTAAAATATAGTCCTCTCAAAATATGGAGTGAATGTTTGTGTCTTGTTGGATGAGTCTGTATTTGGACTTAAGTATGACTTAATTAATTGTTTTTTAAACTTTATTTAATGACAACTAAGGTGAACACATTTTGAGTTATAAAGGATGGGAATACAGTAAAAATTGCTGCCCTGCAGTCTTGATATTAGTGAAGAAACAACCCTCTAATTGGAAGCTTTTGCACAAAGCTAGAGTGTAGTTTTGCTTCCTGAATACTCTAAAATGTTTCAGGAAATTTCAACTTTGTCTTTAATAAGAACACTTTAAAATTACTTTTGTCTAGTTAACGCATGTTTTGAAAGATACTGTCTTCAATGTGTTAATCCACTCAGGCTGCTATAACAAAAATACCTTTCACCGGTGGCTTATAAACCATGGAAATTTATTTGTCCCAGTTCTGGAGGCTAAGAAGTCCAAGATTAAGGTGCCATCAGATTGGGTGTCTGATGAGGCCCCCTTACCTGGTTCCTGGGTGGCATCTTCTTGCTGTGTCTTCACGTGGTAGAAGGAAAGGATGAAAGATTTATCTTGGGCTCTTTTTAAGTACACTAATCCCATTCATGAGGGCTTTACATCTGTGACCTAATTAACCTCCTAAAGGTGGCACATCACCTTGGAGGTGAGGATTTCAACATATGAATTGAGGTTGGAGATAAGTATGCAGACCATAGAATGCATTTTCATTTTCATTCATACATTGAGATTTTAGGAAATTAATCAAAGACATTATAGCTGTAAATACTGATCAAATAACCAATGTAACCACAGTAAATTGATTTAATTTCAGCCCCCAAGAAATGAAAAATTGATCTTTGTTATGTGAGTCTTATAAGTTTACCCCTAGTAAATCTACAGTGTCTATCAGATGGTTTGAAATTTTGGACAAATCACATGGTACCTTATTGCTACCGATGAATCACAGGGAATTGAGATCCATGATAAAAAGAGAAAAACCTCACTGGAGAAAGTTGAACTGCTTTTTATGCAGGAATAGAACTTCAGGGTTGGTCAGAATTGCAACTACCATACTTCAGATCTGGCATCTTGTTTGCTGGGAAATGGGATCAGGAGGGAAGCAGCATCCTTAGTTTGATCCCCTGAAGACCAATAGCTCAGGTGTGGTGTGATTTGAGTATGTTTCAGGGCTTGAATTTAGAATCTTCGCTGTCTATTTCCTTGCATATCAGGAATTAGTGATGTGGAGGCATTTATTGTTTATGTTATTTGGGGCAGCTGGCAGCACATTTGTATCTTAGGTTCTGTTTAGTGTTTTAACTATTTGCATATTCCTTTTATGGGCTGCTTCTTGGCTTGCGTTGAGATGGAATTGAAGAAAGCAAGTTCATCTGTGAAAACAGATTGTCAAAACCAGAAAAGAGGCACATTGTGCTCAGTTTTCAAAACTCTTCTGTTAATCTCTGTATTGGTTCCTAAGAGTCCTGCTGAAGAATCTATGTTTGCTTAGGAGTGTCCATCTTGAATATTAATTTAAAATGGTTTATTGTGAATTTCCTCTCATTGAGCCTGGTTTTTTGTATTGTTTTCCATTTTACTATTGAAGGTGTTTGTCATTAAAATTTATTTTCTGTTCCCATTCCTTCATTCATTCATTCCTTTTGAATACCTACTGTGTGCCAGACTTAAAGTCAGTTGCTGGGTACATATTGCTGAGCAAAAATAAACTTGCAGTACAATGGAAATTAGAGATGTTAAAGCGTGTGTGAAGGAAGCTCCTGAGGGTAGGAGTGGGATGGGGGTGGGGCAACTCGAGGTATTCAAATAACTGAAAGGAAGGAACGCAGTGTGAGTTGTAGAGCAGGGGAATGAGAGTGATACCAGATGGGGTAGGAGAAATGGACAGGGCAAAGATCATCCTGTGAGGTAATTCTAGTACATTAAAAAGAATTGACTTGAGTGTAGTGGGAAGCCATCCTCAGGCTGCTATTTGGAGATTATGTTGTTGAGGGCAAGAGTGGAAGCAAGGTGTTCAGTGAAGAGGGTGGTTCAGTATTAGCTTGGACTAGGGTGGGGCAGTGATGGAGAGAAGTGGACATATCAACAGGATTTAGTGATGGCATTGGATGGGATGGGGGAAGAAAAGAAGAAAGAATCCAAGGTGATTTTGAAGTTTCTATTTTGAGGATCGGGGTGGTGACTGTTTATTGGAGCTGGGAATGGTGGGGAAAAGAACAGTTTTGGGATGTGACAAATCAAGGGTTTAGTTTTGGACCTGATTCTGAGCTATGCAGTAGAGAGGTCAGGTAAATAGCGTGGCTGAAATCTTTTTTTCTTTGCCCTATAGAATTAGGGCAAAGAAAAAAAGATTTTTCCTGTGCCAACTATAAAATTAGTTATGTTTTTTAAATTTGAAAATACAGGATTTTAGCTCAGACTGAATTACGTTATGGGAGGAGACTTCTGTCTCCTCTGTGGAAGGGGAAATATTTTGTAATAGTTATAAACCCAACAAACATATCCCCAAACTGAGGCAGTCAGCACGAGAGAACTCTGCTGTGCTTATTAAATATGGTTGAGTGGTAAACTGAGTAAGATCATTTATGTTTCAAAGGGGTCAGCATTCAATACTGCTGTTGATTAATTGATTTTTAAGTATTTCTTTCCTTACTTTTTAGGTTATTTTTCCTTAAGAGATTTTAGGTGAGTTACAACAAAGAACATTGAACACTGTGTGCCTTGCACCATCTAATCCCTTTCTCTGTGTTATTTTATCTAAACCCTAAATTGTCAGAAGAAGGCTGTGAAATAGATGGCCTTTGAATCCTCTCTTTGTAGATGAGGAAACTGGATTGCAGGGAGGTTAGTACTTGTTCCAGGAGACACAGCTAGCAAATGCCAGTCCCAGGTTTGACTGGCACCAAAGCTGATGCTCCTCGTCACTGTTCCCTGCGGCTGCAACCCAGAACCAATAGTTTTGTTTCTGCAGTCTTTTCGGGAATGTGGTGGAGTTCAGGTAGGCTTTTGCTTGTTAGTTTATGATCAGAAATGTATGAAGTAGAGCCTAGAAAGTAATTTAGAGATGCTTAATGTATCAAGAAGGGAGTGTCATTTTGATGTATGACATAGGAATATTCAGGATAAAAACCCTTGGGCTGGGCACAGTGACTCATGCCTGTAATCCCAGCACTTTGGGAGGCCGAGATGAGCCTGAGGTCAGGAGATCGAGACCATTCTGGCCAACATGGTGAAACCCTGTCTCTACTAAAATACAAAAATTAGCCGGGCGTGGTGGTGCGTGCCTATAGTCCCAGCTACTCAGGAGGCTGAGGCAGGAGAATTGCTTGAACCAGGGAGTCACAGGTTGCAGTGAGCTGAGATCGCGCCACTGCACTCCAGCCTGGGCGACAGAGTGAGACTCTGTCTCAAAACAAACAAACAAACAAACAAACAAAAACAAAAAAAAACCTTACTGATTCCTATGCAAGAATGTGTGTGTGTGTTGGGATGGATATGACATGGGGAATGATTGGCCATATAAAGGTTCTGAGCCCCATTTCTCTACAGTTCACAAAGGACAAGTTAAAAAATAGCATAACCAGTCAACTACACGCCTCTTAGTATCTGCTACTGGATGAGCTCAAGTTAGTTAACGTATATGCTGCATTCTACCTCAGAAGGAATAATTGGATCTTTAAAACTTTAATTTCTGGTTTGTTTTAAACAACTGAGAACATTAAGGGCAAAAAACCTTCATGAAACATTTACCAATGAAAGGTAATGGGAGCTTACGTTATTCAAGATAAGCTTATCAGGGCTTGGAATACCAGCAATCTGATGTTACTGTAAAACCAAAAGTGCGGATCGTAATCTAAATCTAACCTTCTTACATGTGTGTTGGGTGGGGGTATGCAGAGTCTAGGAATCACTGGATACAAAAAGGGTTATATGGAAGTGTTCTCTTTGCATGTGAGTTTGCAGAATGAATGGCATTCCTTTGTTGCTGAATTAATCCAGATTCTTGGAAGGAATAGAGAGGAAGGAGGCAGAAAGGCCTGGTTTTCACAGTATTGTTCTACCTGCTGATAACTCACCAAGGCCCTGTTAAGATGAGTCAATTCTAATAACCCTTGGGATTTCCCTACTAGTGAAACTTCTCATAGCTTCATCTCCCCCTCTTCCCCCAGAAACGACGAGACTTCTTGAAATTTTTAATAAGAATTTTAGTCACTCTAGCAGTAATTTCCAGGAGCCACAGCCTCTGATATGCTGCTTTTGATCTTCCTCCCAGCTGATTATATCACCTGTTAGAGCTTATATACCTCTGATCTCCTCCTGGGGGTATGATAGAATCCTGTTTCTTGATTCTCTCAGAAGTTATGAGTGACCAGCAGGTAGGCTTTTTAGCCAGGTGCTTAGGACCTCATGCCAATGAGATGAATCAAAGGTTTGATCCCTGTAGGTCCATCCCTCTTGGAGTGATTTAGTTTAGCTCTGCCCCTTCCTTTGGCCTCACGCAGCGCATTAGCCCCAGCTAGCTGCCTTGCCAGCAACCACCATTAGATTGCAAGACGGAATTGAAAAGATGTATGGACACAAATAAGTTGCTACGACTGGAAAACATAAAGCCTGTTGGAAAGAACAGAAGTTGAGGAAGGTGGACAGGGAATGAATGAGAAGTATAAACAGAAAGACAACAAAATAGTGCATAAAGCCGGGCACAGTGGCTCACACCTGTAATCCCGGCACTTTGGGAGGCCGAGGCAGGTGGATCACCTGAGGTCAGGAGTTTGAGACCAGCCTGACCAACATGGTGAAACCTTATCTCTACTAAAAGTACAAATATTAGCCAGGCTGGTGGCACATGCCTGTAATCCCACCTACTCGGGAGGCTGAGGCAGGAGAATTGCTTGAACCTGGGAGGTGGAGGTTGCAGTGAGCCGAGATCGTGCCATTGCACTCCAGCCTGGGCAACAAGAGCAAAATAACGTCTCAAAAAAAAAAAAAGTGCATACCTTTGTAAGCATCTGCCTATAGACTAATGGAAATTAGGTTGGAACTGTAGTTGCAGAAATGAAAAGGACTTTGAGTTCACAAAGGAGTTCACTGCCTATCTCTGTTAGAAGGTCCTGCCTCAGTATATATTAAACAAGTTTAGGAGATTACTAAATGAAAATCACTCAAGTGTGCCAACTAAAATTATTCAAGTTCAGTTTCGAAGTGGATTGTTTGAGTATAAATAGGTCCAGGTTCCCAAAGAAGCCTTCAAATGGGTAGAAATACTGTTTTTTCTTTTCCTATGAGTACTGTTTTCAGGTATTGTTAGAGGACACAGTTTCAGAATTGTAGAACACAGTAGCTAGAAAGGCTGCCTAAGAGGCTGTGATTGGATTGTGTGAGTAGAGTCTGAAACATAAATGAAAAGCAAAAGCTAATCCAAAGAAGTCCATGTTAGCATGTGCTTTTTCTTGGTGCTCCGTCGGATCCTTACCACTGAAGCACAGACTTTTAAATTTGTACAGTTAAGGACTTTTGTTTTGAAATACTATAAGTGAATGCATGTCTTTTTCTATATTTAAATAACTGGTATACTCAGAATTTTGGAGAATGGGTAGATTGTTTATGAATTTTTAAAGCACATTGTACATATCACAGTTTTGCTTCATAAGCAAACTGTGATTTTTCTTATTGGAAAGCTTCAAGAAAGACCTTAAAACCAAGTGAAAACCATTGAGGATATCACAGGATGGTAGAGTTTTAGAATTCGAAGGTACTTTAGAGATGATCTAATTAGTTCATCAATATACAAATGAATAACTGAGGCAGTGAGAAATTAAGTGGTTTGCAGAGGTCTAAATATCTATTAGTGGGAGAATCAAAACCAGGACTACAGGCTTTTGACTTGCAGTCCAGTCCTTTTATCAGCACCAAATATGGCGATTTGAATGTGGATTATGCTGAAGGAATGGGGCATGATGACTGCTTTGTTCATAGCAGTCTTAAAACCTATCCAGGGATTTTGAAAGGCTCAATAATTTTAACACAAAGAAGGATTTGATATGGAACTAGTCTATGATTTTATTTATTTATTTATTTTTTGAGGTGAAATCTTGCTCTGTCGCCCAGGCTGGAGTGCAATGGTGTGATCTCGGCTCACTGCAACCTCCATCTCCTGGGTTCAAGTGATTCTCCTGCCTCAGCCTCTGAAGTAGTTGGAATTACAGGTGCCTGCCACCACACCCAGCTACTTTTTTGTATTTTTAGTAGAAATTTTTGAGACCTGACTGGTCTCGAACTCCTGACCTCAGGTGATCCACCTGCCTTGGCCTCCCAAAGTGCCGGGATTACAGGTGTGAGCCACTGCGCCCGGCCTACTCTATGATTTTTATTTAAATGAAAACTTCTAGTGACTATCTAGATGAGTGAGGGGTCAAGACACAGAAACAAATGTTGCCAAGGGGAGTGGTAGATGGTGATAGAAATACGAATGTGGTACTTTAAGGACAGAGACAAGGGAATGGCCTTTAACATGCTCTTTAAAATTTTTCAATGCAGGGATAAAGTATTATTATTAGAGAAATAATGTTTACTTTACAAGACACCTTGCTTTTCACATCCCTCAGCTTCTGTTTATAACTTATTATTGTTTTTTTGAGACGGAGTCTTGCCCTGTCGCCCAGGCTGGAGTACAGTGGTGCGATCTCAGCTCACTGCAACCTCCGCCTCCCAGGTTCAAGTGATTCTCCTGCCTCAGCCTCCCGAGTAGCTGGGACTACAGATGTGCATCACCATGCCTGACTAATTTTTGTATTTTTAATGGAGACAGAGTTTCACCATGTTTGCCAGGCTGGTCTTGAACTCCTGACTTCAGGTGATCCACTTGCCTTGGCCTCCCAAATTGTTGGGATTACAGGCGTGAGCCACCACGCCCCACCTCCTGTTCATAACTTAGTTGGGTTGATTTCCATGTATAGTAATGGGTTTTCTCTCAGGAAAGCCATTGTGGCCTATAGATTAAAGTTATTTGCACTTTTTATTTGTTACTATCAACATGCCTTGGTGTCTTTAGTCACTTTGGATTTGGCTCACCAGAGAGGTTTACAAAGATTGAAAGATAATTCTACTATTATCTCACTGGTTATATTACTGTTGATGGTATCACATCCATTACAGTTCTCATGAACCACTGAGTAAATCAGTGCTGTGCTCTGGGCTCACTATTAAGTTGATTTTCATTTGTACTCAAGGCTATACCATTTGGATATTAATATTAAGCTCTGCTTCCAGTCTTTAAGGTCTAGAACTGAACTGCCCAGTAAGGCAGCCACTAGCCACATGTGGCTATTTAGATTTACATTAATTACAATTAAATAACGTTAAACATTCATTTTCTCAGTGATGCATTTCAAGTGCTCAATAGTTACATGTGGCTAGTGGCTAATATATTGAACAGCTCAGGTATAGAGCGTTTCCATCATTGTAGAAAATTCTATTAGACAGCACTAGTCTAGAATATCATGCCTTGTCCACACAATGCAAGCCTTTCCTGAAAGGCTTTTTTCTCCTGAGGGATGTGCCCTTCAGGACAATAGTAGTTTGTGGCCCTTGCCCTCTGGTTGTATTAATTACAGAATGGGATATGCAATAGGTTGATTTGGGCTGGAGTTATGTGTGCAATTGTTTTAGAAGTAGTTGTGGTTTCATCAATAGAAATATCTTAGAAATTGCAATCAGAAGGTCTGGGTTGAGATCCAACTTTGCCCTTTACTAGAAACATGGACTTGGGTAAACCATTTGACATCTTTGAACTTCAGTTTTTTAACCTCTAACACGAAAATCATATCTTAAAGGATTGTTGTGAGTGTCATATATATTAGAAAGTACTTTATAAACTGTAAAGTCTATTCAGATACTTTTATGGTTATCGTAGGAACACCAAACATTTTAATTTGCAAGAGTAAGAGTAATCTTTAAATTCTTTCGTCTTTGCCTGGAGGGCATCACATTGAATTAATTGATAAAGAATGAAAAAATGACTGTAAAAATAACCTAACACATGCTTTAGAGACCAGCACATTGTCTAATAACAGAATAGGATTAAGTAATGGAGCATATGAAAGACCTACAAAATGATACTAATGTCCAGCTTTTTACCATATATCTGAAAGTTTTAACAATAGACCAGTAGATGACTCATTTAACATCAGATAGGAGGAAAGATCGCTTATAATAAGGTTTTAAAATGTTCTCCATACAGAAGTTTCTAGTATTTTTTTTAAGATACCACAGTGAATTGGGGCATGGTGTTAAGCATTATCCATGTTATATACTGACTAAGTAGCAGTAGAAGAGAGGCTTCTGGGGAGTGGTGGTGGAGAGTGTGTAGGGAGGTGCACATTACAACAATTTAATTTGATAATTGATTATGACGATGATTTATTTTTAATTTTTGTGGGTACATAGTATGTTTTATGGACTATATGGGATATTTTGATATAGGCATGGAACATGTAATAATCACATCAGGGTAAATGGTGAATCAGTCACCTCAAGCATTTATCCTTTGTGCTACAGACAATCCTGTTATACTCTTTTAGTTATTTTAAAATGTAAAATTAAATTAATTTTGACTATAGTTACCCTGCCGTGCTAACAAATACTAGGTCTTATTCATTCTATTTTTTTTTTTTTTTTTCCTTTTTTTGAGATAGAGTCTTGCTCTGTCATCCAGGCTGGAGTGCAGTGGTGGGATCTTGGATCACTGCAACCTCTGCCTCCCAGGTTCAAGCAATGCTCATGCCTCAGTCTCCCAAGTGACTGGGATTACAGGTGCACCATGCTCAGCTAATTTATTTATTTATTTTTTATTAGAGGTAGGGTTTTGCCACGATGCCCAGGCTGGTCTTGAACTCCTGGCCTAAAGTGATCTGCTGGCCTTGGCCTCCCAAAGTGCTGGGATTACAAGCTAGAGCCACCGTACCTGGCCTCATTCTATTTTTGTTTGTACCCATTAACCGTCCCCACTTTGATTCCTAGCCTCTGGTAATCATCTTTCTACTCTCTCTTAATGAGTTCAGTTGTTTTAATTTTTAGGTCCCACAAATAAGTGAGAACATGCAAAGTTTGTCCTTCTATGCCTGGCTTATTTCACTTAACATAATGACTTCCAGTTCCCTTCATGTTGTTGCACATGACAGGATCTCATTCTTTTTCATGGCTGAATAGTATTCCGTTGAACATATGTATCACATTTAAAAAAAAAAAACTTTTAGGTTCAGGGGTACATGTGAAGATTTGTTACATAGGCAAGTTTGTTGTACAGATTATTTCATCACCCAGGTATTAAACGCAGTACCCAATAGTTATCTTTTCTGCTCCTCTTTCTCCTCCCACACTCAAGTAGGCCCCATTGTTTGTTGTTCCCTTCTTTGTGTCCATGAGTTCTCATCATTTAGCTCCCACTTACAGTGAGAACATGTTGTATTTGGTTTTCTGTTCCTGCATTAATTTGCTAAGAATAGCGGCCTGTAAGTCCATCCATGTTCCTGTAAAAGACATGAACTTGCTCTTTTTTATGGCTGCATAGTATTCCATGGTGTATATGTACCACATTTTCTTTAGCCAGTATGTCATCAGTGTTGCCCATTTTTTAATCAATTAGATTTTTTCCTCTAGGGTTGTTTGAGCACAGCCTTGTATATTCTGGTTGTTAATCCCTTGTCAGATGGGTAGTTTGCAAATATTTTCTCCCATTCTGTGAGTTGTCTCTTCAGTCTGTTGATTGTTTCCTTTGCTGTGCAGCAGCTTTTAAATAATAAATTGATGTGATCCCATTTGTCCATTTTTGCCTTGGTTCCCTGTGCTTGTGGGATATTACTCAATAAATCTTTGCCCATCCCAATGTCCTGGAGAGTTTCCCCAAAGTTTTCCTTTAGAAGTTTAATAGTTTGAGGTCTTCGATTTAAGTGTTTAATCCATTTTGATCTGATTTTTGTATATGGTGAGAGACAGGGGTCTAGTTTCATTCTTTTGCATATGGATATCTAATTTTCCCAGCACCATTTATTGAAGAGACTGTCATTTTCCCAAGGTATTTTCTTGGCACCTTTGTCAAAAATGAATTCACTGTAGATATTTGGATTAATCTCTGGGTTCTCTGTTCTATTCCACTTACTAAGTGTCTGTTTTTATGCTGGCACTATACTGTTTTGGTTACTATAGCTCTGTAGTATAATTTGAAGTCAGGTAACGTGATTCCTCCAGTTTTGTTCTTTTTGCTTAGATAGCTTTGGCTGTTCTGGGTCTTTTCCATATAAAGTTTAGGATTTTTTTTTTTCTATTCTGTGAAGAATATCATTGACATCTTGATTTGTATTGCATTAAGTCTGTAGATTACTTTGGGTAGTGTGGACATTTTAAAAATATTGATTCTTTCAATCCATGAACATGGAATATATTTCCATTTTTGTGTGTGTCTTCTTCTATTTCTTACATTAATGTTTTATAATTTTCATTCTAGAGATCTTTCACTTCTTTGGTTAATTCCTAGGTATTTTATTTGTAGCTATTGTAAATAGGATTACTTCCTTGATTTTTCAGATTGTTCGCTGCTGGCATATAAAAATGCTACTGATTTTTGTATGTTGATTTTTGTATCCTGCAACCATATTAAATTTGTTTATCAGAACAAATAGTTTTTTGACGGAGTTTTCAGATTTTTCCAATTATAAGGTCATTTGGAAACAAGGATAATTTGACTTCTTCCTTACCATTTAGGATGTCCTTCCTTCCTTCCTTCCTTCCTTCCTTCCTTCCTTCCTTCCTTCCTTCCTTCCTTCCTTCCTTCCTTCCGTCCGTCCGTCCTTTTTTCCCTCCTTCTTGTCTGATTACTCTAGCTACAACTTCCAGTATTATGTTGAATATTAGTGGTGAGGGCCAGGCACGGTGGCTCATGCCTATAATCCCAGCACTCGGGAGGCTGAGGCAGGTGGATCACCTGAGGTCAGGAGTTTGAGATCAGCCTGGCCAACATGGTGAAACCCCGTTTCTACTAAAAATACAGAAAATTAGCAGGGCGTGGTGGCAGATGCCTGTAATCCCAGCTACTCGGGAGGCTGAGGCAGGAGAATTGCTTGAACTTGGGAGGTGGAGGTTGCAGTGAGCTGAGATCGTGCTATTGCATTCCAGCCTGGGCAACAAGAGCGAAACTCCATCTCAAAACAAAACAAAACAAAACAGTGGTGAAAATGAGCATCCTTGTTGTTGGTCACTGATAATTAAGATGCAGTTTTAGAGGTTGCATTTGTGCTAGTTTCTTATCTTAGGTGATCAGAAAGGAAGTGGCTGAGGCAACCACTTTTAGTGAAGGATACATGTAGAATCTTTAGCAAGTGATATTGCTACAAATCAGATGGCACCACCCAGATGGTAAGTTCACTGTGTTTATTCCAACTCTGCATTCCACTGTCGGTAGGATGGTTATCTATGCATTCAGCACTGCACAAATTGTACAAGCCAGTGAGCCTTCTGCCCAGAATCATAAAATGAAAGCAAGAATGTTGGAAGCCAAAAAGACTTCTTCATATGTTTGAAAGTTCAGCGTTTCCTTTTCATTAAAAATTCACTTCCCCCGACTCCCCATGCAAGAATTTCGACACTGGTTGACGACATTTCATCCCTCAAAAGCCACCTCCTCAGTGAACCTTTAGTTGCCGCCTTTCCCCCGTAAATGAGTAGCCCCTCCTCTGTGTCCTTAAATTCCTGTGCCTGTGTTACTGCCAGCAATTTGTGCCTCAGTCACTTCTGCTGATGGCCAGTTTTTGAAGCAAGGATGCCTCTGAGTTGCTGTCTCAAAAGTACAGTTCTCAAAGAAGGGGACAAGGACTGTGAGGAGGAAGAGGAATGAAAACTTGCTGGGCAGGCCTTGAGGGAATACATAGGAGCAGAAGTTAGAAGGAGATGGACTTTAATATAAGGAGTATCTTTTTCCGTCTTTCTAAAAATAAAAGGAACTGCCTAAGTGTTTGAGGTGAGACTAGGTAACTATTTACCAGAGATGATGTTACAGGGATTAGATATAAGGTACAGGGCTTGATTAGGTTATGTTTTGAGTAATTACTAGCTCTGAGAGAATTATAATTGCATTTATTGGAAACTTAAGGGCAAACATAAAGGAGAAAATAAAGATGTAGAGAATGTCTCCTGAGGTGGGAAATAGAGAAGAAGCCGGGGCTCAGACCCAGGCCTTGCCTAGGGAGAGCAGATGCTGACAGATAATCTTGGCTTTTTCCCCAGGCACTTCAAGGTCCATTTTAGTTCACTGCTTCTAATCTTGGGCTTCACCTCAGCCTGTTTCCCAGGATCTTTCAAACCTCAAAGAGCAAGCTTCACTTTTGGGCTGTTCCAGCTCTGGTGCCAGTAGCCCATTCATGCTATGGAATTACTTTTGTTGAGGAGCTATTATAATATGTAGTTTAAGAGTGTGAGTTTTGAGCCAGTCTACCGGATCTTGGCTCTTTTTTTTTTTTTTTGGAGATGGAATCTTGCTCTGTCACCCAGGCAGGAGTGCAGTGGCGTAATCTCGGCTCACTGCAACCTCTGCTTCCTGGGTTCCAGCGATTCTCCTGCCTCAGCCTCCTGGGTAGCTGGGATTACAGGAGCATGCCACCATTCCCGTCTAATTTTTGTGTTCTTAGTAGAGACGGGGTTTTACTTTGTTGGCCAGGCTGGTCTCGAACTCCTGATCCACCTGCCTCGGCCTCCCAAAGTGCTGGGATTACAGGCGTGAGCCACTACGCCCGGCCCTGATCTTGGCTCTTATGTGTAAATTTCAGCAAGTTAATTAAACTGTCTTTTGTGCCTCAGTTTCCTCACTTGTAAATATTAGGGAATATCTGGGAATAATAACTGTATTTTATCAAAACCAAGACCATTGATTGTAAAATGTGTCATTGCTTTATGTACCCAAAGGAAGAAAAAAATATTGTCCATGTAACTATGATATACCACTGAATATTAGTTACATCCCAGTTTCAGAGAGGTTAAAATGGAGAAAAGGGTGTATATTCATGGAATTGATGAAATATAGCAGTGGCACATCTACATTTTAGGATTGTTATGAGGAATAAATTGGCATTTGTAAAGCATTTCCACTAGTATCTGGCATAAAATAAATGCTGGAGGACTGGCTGGTTTTTGAACTTGTACCAGTTAAAAAAGTTAATTTAGTCATCTAGTCAGTGTTTATGAAGCACCATGCTTAGAAGACACTGTGGTTCTAGACTATAATTCATGCTCTGAGAGATCTCATGTTCTAGTTATGGAGAAACTCACAAAAGAGAGAAATCCCCATACAACCTGGAAATGGGAACACAGTTATTTGGAAATTGCATAAGGAGCATAAGGAGTAAGATTAACTTTTGTCAAAGGAGTCAGGAAAAGCTTCAGAGGGGAAGAGGCATTTAAGGTTAACCAGGAAGGAAGAGAAGAGGAGGATTCATCAGAAAGAGAAGGCCATTGGAAAAGGACATTTTGGGCAGAGGGAACAGAATGTGCAAAAGCACTGGGCTTATAAAAGGGATCAGAATGACTGGAATGTTGAGAGTGTGTGTATATGGGCCTGGTGGCAGCAGATAAATCTGAAGTGGTAAGCTGCCCCTGATTGTGAAGGGTCTCATATGCTCAGCTAGGAACTGCAAATGTTACGTTCATTTAGTAAGAAATGGGCGGATAACTGGATTTCTTAAATAATGGGGAGTGATGTGAGCAGGATAGCTATTCTTTCCTCCTATTTTGTAATTATACAATAACAAAATGCCTTCTAGAAGCGGGATCTGGTCTTTTACACTCAGCTATGGAAACCTGGAGACTGCTTTTAAAATGTTTGACACAGTTAAATCCTTCTCTGACATCGTGAGGCGGTTTAGGCCATTGCATGATTTGCAAGGTTGTAAAGTGACATTGTGATGAAGTACTATTTTCACAGTACTATTTAAATATAAACACTATGCTTACCAAATTAAATGGCAGAATACTGATGTGTCATACATATAAACCTATATTAAAATAATTTATCTGGTAATAATTTCAATGTATAGAAGTTGTGAGAATAATTCAAAGAATAACTGTAAACATGTTACTTCCATTAATTTATTGTTAACATTTTATACCATTTGCTTTATCACTTGATATATTTTTTATCTTTACTCACGCACACATACACACTTACATACACAAGCAATATTTTTTTTCCAAACCAGTTTAGAATATTTTCTTACAAAACTATGGTACAGACAGCACAGCTGTCATCTTCAGTAAATTTAACATTGGTAAAAACTTTTAACTAATCTGTTCATATTCCAGTTTTGTCAATTGATTCAATAATATTCTTCATGGGATTTTTTTTTTTCCTTTACAGTAACAGGATCCATTCTAGATCTGGTTATGCATTTAGTTCTCAATGTCTCTTTATCCTCCTTTACTCTGGAGTACTTTACAGACTTTATCTTTTATTACAACTGACATTTTAAAGAATAGAATGCCCACCTTTTTCTGATAGAACATTTCTTATTTGGGAATTTTCCTTATTTGGGTTTTTCTTCTTATTATTTTTTTTTCTCATGGTTAAATTCAGGCTGTGGATTCTCTGCCTGAATACTGTGTAAGTAATGTGTCCTTCTCAGGGTATCACATCTGGAGGCACACAAAATCCATTTGCTCCTTATTGGTAGTGTTCATTGTGATCATCACTCAGTCAAAGCACTTTCCAATTCACTATGTAGTTACTCTTTTTTTCTCTTGGAATTAATAAGCAATCTCTGGGGAAACACTTTAAGACCATGACTATATCTTGCTCTTTATCAAAATTTCTCCCTAGCCTTGGCATCTACTGATGGTTCATGCCTGAATTATCTTTACTACAATGCTTGCAGAATAATTAAAATTGCCTGTATTTTAAAGTTTTTTGGTGTTTATTTATACAGTCATCAGTCATCCCTTTGTATCTGTGAGAGGTTCGTTCTGGAAACCTTGTGGATATCAAAATCCTTGGATGCTGAAGTCCCTTATATAAAATGGCATTTGGCTGTTTTATATATTGCGTATATATTTGCATATAACATATGCATATTCACTTTAAATAATCTCTGGGTTACTTATAATACCTAATGGAATGCCTGCACATCACTTCATTCACATGAATTCAATGTGGTACTCAGTGCATGGCAAATTCAAGTTTTACTTTTTGGAACTTCATTGAACTTTTCTCCCCCAGATTTTTTTTTTTCTCCTTTTTTTATACAGGGTCTCGCTCTGTCACCAGGGCTGGAGTGTAGTGGCATGATCATAACTCATTGCAACCTTGAACTTCTGGGATCCACAGATCCTCCTACCTCGGCCTCCCAAGTAGCCACAACTACAGGCACAAGTCACTGTGCCTCGTTAATTTTTAATTTTTTTCGTAGAGACAGGGACTCACTTCATTGCCCTGGCTGGTCTCGAACTCTGGGGCTTAAGTGATCCTCCTGCTTTGGCGTCCTAAAGTGCTGACATTACAATTGTGAGCCACCATGCCAGGATTCCTCAAATATTTTCAATCTATGGTTGGTTGAATCTATGGATGTCAAAGACCAGCTGAATTCTAGTGTATACGTTTATTTAATGCTTATAAAACAACTATTTAAAAAATCTTAAATTGCCAAACTTCTTACATTTAAAATGATTTTTTTTCTGACAGAGTCCGTAAAAATGGTGTTTTATTGTAGATACCACCTCTTCCATATTGAGAATCCCTTTTCCAGCTACTGGAGATGGCTTTCTTAATTTCTGCATACTTTGATAATGGCTCTTGGACAGGTTAGGTATATGCTTATTAGATCTCAACATTATCTGTGGAGGGGACCACAGAGAATTTTATGTCTACAGGGGGCAGTACACAAGGGAGCTCTAATTTATACAGAACTTCCTTAATCTTTTAGTTTCTCGCAAGAAAGACATTTGTTTTGACTTAAAGTTAAGGACTGTCACATCTTTTTTTTGCAAAAAGAAGACACAGACATGAATACTATGGTGAACTAAATCACTTGGCCTGGTTTGGTCCTCTTAACTGAAGTCAGTGCTCTAGTAATTTTCCTGAGTTTTAAGAGCCATTTTGGTGATTCTCTTAGGCTATTTTATTTTAGAGATGGGGTCCCATGCTGGAGCACAGTGGTACAGTCTTAGCTTATTGCAGCCTCAAACTCTTGGGCTCTACTCCTGCATCAGTCTCCCAAGTACCTGGGAGTACAGGTGCACACCACTACACCCAGCTAACTTAAAACAATTTTTGTTTTGTTTTGTATAGACAGGGTCTTGCTGTGTTTTCAGGCTGGTCTCAGTCTGATCTCAAACCATCCTCCCACCTCGACCTGCTAAAGTGTTGGAATTACAGGCATCAGCCACTGTACCCAGCCTCTTAGGCTATTTTATTTTTTAAAAATTACAGGGATGCCAGAAATATTTGAAGGGATACAGAACATGGTCCCATTTCATTAGATATCTTCATATTTATAACAACTTACATTGTTTCAGCTTTTAGTTTTCTGTTGTTTTTATTTATTTTTTCTTTCTTTCTGGTCTGCTTTCAGTAGTATTTACATGTTTGATTTCTGGGTAGCTTTGTGTTATTTAATAGCTGTGACCTGTGCCCCTCACCTTGGCTGACTGTCACTCTTACTCATAAGGAGGGGAAGAGGGAACACTGTGAATTATTTACTACAGGCCCACCACCATTGTTATAAAACAAATTCTCAGTGATTTAGAGAAAAACTTACATTTCTTGGGAAAACTTCCATTTCTTCCATTACATTTTTATCATTTTATGTAAATGGCAGGGAAACCTCAGTTTAAAACAAAACCTCTGTGTGTTGGCGGGGACAGTCAAGTGTTGCTACTCATTTGAGGTTCAGATTCTGACACGTTGATTGAGTGGCCGCTTTGCATGAGCACTGCTCTCCCCTACAGGGGATAGGGATTGTTACAGAGAGAATGATGGTGTGCTTCTTGCCTTAATCAAGTGGAACATTTATCTTGCTTTGGTATTAAAATTTACCTGTATTGTAGTGGGGTGCTTAATTCAAGCCACAAGATGGTGGGGACAGACAGCCTATCTGTTTAAGGTGAGAGGTGAGGCCTGATTTAGAGAACAAAGAAGAGGCAGTAGATAAAGAGAAAATTTAGGGGAAGGCCTTGGCAAAATCTACTTTGGCCAAGATGAAGGAAATGAAGGAGTCTGGCATGGCCTGGAAGTGGTGCAGGTTTTGGCAGAAGATAAATTCAGTTACGTACATATCAAGTGTGAGGTGTTAAGAGTGAGATATGAGTGAATGTAAGTATATATTTTCCTTATGGAGCTAGCCAGCAAACATTTGGTCAGGAAGGGTGGTGATGAGAAGAAAATAGGGTTGAAGATGTAGACTTGAGAGGCAGTCCTATGTGTGTATGTGTGTACGTGTGTGTGGATTGTAGTGCAAGGTGTGGGAATGAAGGCTACTGTCTAGGAGGAAGAAGCCTGTGGTAAGGCCTGAGGACCATCAAAGGACAGGGACACTCCATTGCTCAGCTCCAGTGGGTACTGATCACATTGTCTTTTGTGTGAATGGTATCCCCAGGATTTGTGCAGTGGGGCAGATCTGCATGAAGCGAATGCAAACTTGAGAATCATTTAGATACATGAATGGTAAGTGAAAGGTACTAAGAAGGGATGTTCTGAGAGGTCAGTGGAAAATCATGCCAGTGCAGTGTTGTAGAAGCGAAGTCAAAGGGTTTTATGGTGTAGTGTCAGATACTGCAGAAAGGTCAAGGAGAATGAGGCCTGAAAGGAGGCCTTTGTGCTTTGCATTTATGAGATCAGTAATTAATCCCGAGAGAACCCTGACCATGGGATCTTCGGAATGGAAGCCAGATTGCAAGGGGTTAGGCAGGAAGAAGAGAGGTGAGAAGTGGCCTGAGGAAACAGCAGCATTGAGACATGATTTTATCAAATAATTTCATGACATCGTAGAATATTTCTAGTGAAGCTAATCATATCAAAATAATTTTCCATTTTGGAGTTTGTTTTGAATTGTTGATAGTAATATTTTATAATTTTCCTCATATTTAGGAAAATTTCTCAATTTTCTGTAATATTTTGGGAAATTAGTAAGATTCTCAGATTTGGTTTCCTTTTATATTAAATCTTATATTAATCTTAAATCTGATATTAGATCTTATATTTTACATAATATTATAGAAGCTGCTTGTGGTACAGTTGACCTTTACCACAAACCCATTCAACACAAGTTTAAACTGTGTGAGTCCATGTATACGCAGATTTTTTTCCCCCCCACCAAATGCAGATTAAAAATACAGCATATGGGGTTTCTGCAGGGCTGACTGCAGGAACTTGAGTGTATGAGGATTTTGGTATACTCAGGAAGTCCTAGAACTAATCCCCTCTTATAGTGAGGCATGATTGTATTCCCAGTATACATCTGTAAAACATAGCTATTATGAAAATGAATGACTTTTAAAAGGCTGTCTACAGTGCATTTCAGACTCCAGATACCTTGATCATTCCAATGAAACCAAAGTATTTTCTGATCTTGAATTAATATTTATATAGTTGAAAGTTGCAGTTAGTCATGATGGCTTATATTTTAAATGTATCAGATCATAGACTTGTGCTAGGAAAATAAGAACTTAAAGAAAAATCTGTTGTGTTTGAACCCATACAGTATTAAATAGGGAGTTTATACAGTCATTACTGGTGTTGGGGCAGAAGGGATATATATGAGAAGGAAAAGCCTTATTTAAAGGTTTTGATGATTTGCCAAAAAATCATCTTATGGATCGGGCATGGTGGCTTACGCCTGTAATCCCAGCACTTTGGGAGGCCAAGGCGGGTGAATCGTGAGGTCAGGAAATTGAGACCAGCCTGGCCAACATGGTGAAACCCCGTCTCTACTAAAATACAAAAAAAAAATTAGCCGGGCCTGGTGGCACGTGCCTGTAGTCCCAGCTACTCAGGAGGCTGAGGCAGGAAAATCGCTTGAACCTGGGAGGCGGAGGTTGCAGTGAGCTGAGATCGCGCCACTGCCCTGCAACATGGCGACAGAGCGAGACTCCGTCTCAAAAAAAAAAAAAAAAAATTCATCTTATGGTAAATAAATTGTAATTGTTTTTTCTTCCTGTATTGGTTAAAAGTTGGACTACTTCACCTACCCACTTAATTCTTCATTAAAGAATGAGGCTTAATTAAGGCATAGCTTGTGTTGACATGGGTATAAAATCAATGCTTAGTTTGCCTGAAGAAAGTTTAGGGTTTTCTTTTTTCTGTTTTTGTTATTATTATTATTATTTTTTGGTCTGGTTTGGTACTGGGCTAAAACTGTAGTGGGTTTTTCTCCTTTCTGTTTTTTTGAACTACATTAGCCATTCACAGAACAGAAGCAAATAGCCATTTTTAAAATTCATGTCTTCAAATGTTAATTTGATGCTTTGAGGCATAAATGACCTTTCTAGCCAGCCCAGACTTGTCAAACAAAGGACTGATAGGAACAAGCTGCTGTTTGTTCTAATACAACAGGCTGTTTTTCACAGAAATTTCAAAACAATTTTGCTTCCCTCTTCTCTAAAACATTAAATTAAACTTCGGCCTGTGCTAGGTTTGAATTTAGAAAGAATTGTGTATACACAACGGTTAAATGGAATCCTGACCACCTGTGCAAAATGAACTACAGGATTCAGCTTGTAAGCCAAGCCACAAAGTACGTAAGAGTGTTAAAAGAAAGAGAGAAAGGAGACCAAAAACAGTAGATGAGCAGAGTGAGGCATTGTTACATAGCTTCATCTTGTTATCCTTGCATATTAATTGAAACTGGTGAATGAACTGAGTCAGTGTTGTGGAATGACTATTGGACTGGGCACCAAACGATTTGGGTTTTCATCACAGCTTCACAGCTGGCTTATTAGCTTTGGGCCCCAATGCCCCATGTAATCTCCATGAGTTTCTTTATGTCAAATGGGAATCATATTGCTTATCCTTCCCCATGAACAACTGTTCAAGCCTGTTTGTTGTGAGACACCTATGAAATAATAATCATTTGTCTTAATGATTATGATGTTAACTTATCCCCAGTTTGTTCTAGATACTGTCTACTGACAGTGATCGTTCTTTTCTTGGATATGATGTAAGAAAGTAGATAAAAGTTTTTAGTTTGGGTTTTTTATTGGGTTCTCATTTTCTAAAATAAATGACCAGGAATCAGGAAGCCAACAAAACAAAAAAACAGTCCACCTGTAAATATTTTATAACTCACCCCTTCCATACCCTAACTCTCATATAATTTAGTGTTCAGTTATTTCCCTTGAAGTTTAGTAATCCATATAGAAGGGAAGAACACATGCTTTGTTTTGGTGGGTTGTTAAATTTTTTCTTCTTAGGAACATGAAAAAGGAAGGAAGGAAACTGTATTCATTTTTGTCTAAGCAAGGATAATGGCTTGTTAATGCAAATAAATGGAAAATGTTCTCCATTATGTCTTGAAAATTTGTTTTTCTTAAGTTTTATTACATAAATTTTTAGTGCTATCAAAAAAGATTTGTATGGAGTACATTTGACTTACTACCTTTCATTCCCTCTCTAAGCAAGACACAGAAAATTTCTATATTCATTTATATTTGGGGATTAGGTTTGTTTCTTAGGAGAAAAGGGATCATTTCAAAGTTTGATAGTGTCTAAGAAGCAGCTTCCTATTTACAAGAAAGCGTGCAGTGTGGCATTTAATTATGTGTGTGTGTGTCTGATGTGTGTAGGAGCAAAGAAATTAACTTTGGATCTGCAGTATATAATAGCTTAGCTTCTTGACCACAGAAATAAGGTTGGTTTGTAGACTTAGTTGTTTTTGTTTGTTTGTTTGCTGCTTTTGTTTTTGAGACAGAGTTTCGCTCTTGTTGCCCAGGTTAGAGTGCAATGGCGTGATCTTGGCTCACCGCAACCTCTGCCTCCTGGGTTCAAGTGATTCTCTTGCCTCAGTTTCCCAAGTAGCCGGATTACAGCTTGTGCCACCACGCCCAGCTAATTTTTTGTATTTTTAGTAGAGACGGGGTTTCACCATGTTGGCCAGGCTGGTCTCAAATGCCCGACCTCAAGTGATCCACCCACCTCAGCCTCCCAAAGTGCTGGGATTATAGGCGTGAGCCACTGTGCCTAGCCTAGACTTAGTTTTTTTTAAAAGTATATTTAATTATGTAAATATAAAGAAAACTTGACATATTTTCAATATTGATAGAAATATATAGATCTATTTTTTCTGATATAAATATCAAACAAAAAATATAAATGAGCAATAAGAGAAGAATTGATGATCATTTACATAATCACATAACATGCATACATGGCCGTGTCCATATTCATGTAAATATATGTACATTTTACTATGGAAAACTATTTTGAATACTACAGTTACTTAAACAATTTTTTTATTTCAATAGTTTTTGGGAAACAGGTGGTTTTTGGTTACATGGAGAAGTTCTTCAGTGGTGATTTCTGAGATTTTGGTGCATCTGTCACCTGAGCAGTGTACACTGTACCCAATGTGTAGCTTTATCCCTCACCCCCCTCTCACCTTTCCCCCATGAGTCCCCAAAGTTCATTATATCATTCTTATGCCTTTGCATCCTCATAGTTTAGCTCCCACTTGTGAGAACATATGATATTTGGTTTTCCATTTCTGAATCACTTCACTTAGAACAGTGGTGTTGAGCTCCATCCAAGTTGCTGCAAATGCCATTATTCCATTTCTTTTTATGGTTGAGTAGTATTCCATGGTGTCTGTATACCACATTTTCTTCATCCACTTGTTGGTTGATGGGCATTTAGGTTGGTTCCATATTTTTGCAATTGCAAATGGTACTGCTATAACATGGTGTGCAAGTGAATAGACTTAGTTTTCTATGGGAGGGGTTGAGTGGAGGATGTGAAAAAAAGTTTGTAAAATTAAAATTCTCATAAATTTCACAAGATTCTTTAAGTTCTTTATCACAGTTATGAAACAAATACAGATCATTTTATAATTTATGATGAGCCGGTAAAGTTTATGAAAATACAGTATGCCCTTAAAATACATTTAACCTGTATTTAAATGCTGTATTCCCTTGATACAGTTTAACTCCTTGTGAAAAGACCCTTGTACTGGAAACCACAAGATATAGTACCTGTGTTCTGGACAGAGTCTAACTACTGGCTAGTTGTTTGGCCTTGGGTAATTCACTGGACTTCTATGGACCTTCTGTCATTTGATAAATGATTGAAAATATGAAGATGTCTCAAGTACTACTTAAAATCTTACTGTTTTTGTCCTTGGGGAATGCTAAAGTCAGTAATGGAATTTATTTTAAGTGTATATTCAAAATATGATATTTGTTTTTCCCTTGAAGAGTTTTCATTTAGCCAAATGGATTGATTTAAAGTTTTTGACCACAGCTGCTAAAGAAATGTGTGCACAGCTACTGTTTTGGTAAACACAGACTAGTAACCAGATGGTAGTAATACTTTAAAAAGTTGGTCTATATGGGCTGGGAACCATCCAAATGGAATTTTTAGTGTTTTGCCTAGGTACTTTAGATTTAGTACACACTAAATGAGTTTGAGTGTGTTTTATTACTGCAGTGGCTAGAAAGAACAACTAGAGTATTATGTGGAATACAAATAATGCTTATTAAGCTTGCAGTTGATTCCTTCTGATAGATGTTCCAAATTGCTGTCAGACTATATTTACTTACTCATAAACAGATGTGCTTTTGCTTTAAATCAGGATAACTATTCCAAACTGAGTTATGCATATTTTAAACAACTGTTACGGATTACATTTTAAAATTATTGTTGATTAAGGAGCTGATTTATTATATTTTATAAGGTTGTTCGTTTTTGGTGGTAGTTTTAGATGACAGAGAACGTAGATTTTTAAAAAATTTTTTGAAATCTGATTAAAGGTGGGATATCACCAGTTAAAAATTATTTTCTGGTCTGTAGTCAAGAATTGATATTTAAGATGAGCAATTAGTTATATTTTAAAATTTTAGTCACTAGGCTGGGTGCAGTGGCTCACACCTGTAATCCCAGTACTTTGGCTCACGCCTGTAATCCCAGGCTGAGGTGGGCGGATCACCTGAGGTCGGGAGTTTGAGACCAGCCTGACCAACATGGAGAAACCCTGTCTCTACTAAAAATACAAAATTAGCCGGGCATGGTGGCGCATGCCTGTAATCCCAGCTACCCGGGAGGCTAAGGCAGGAGAACTGCTTGAACCTGGGAGGTGGAGATTACAGTGAGCTGAGATTGCGCCATTGCACTTCAGCCTGGGCAACAAGAGCAAGACTCTATCTAAAAAAAAAAAAAATTAGTCACTGTATCACCAGATAAGATGATAGTGGCAGCTTGGACATCAGCTGGCCTGTGCTTTAACTGAACAGTACAGTAGTAGTAATCTTAGTGTTAAATTTTACGTATTGAAAGTGTTGAAAAATATTTCCTTCACTTTAACTTAGTTTTTCCTCCTGGATGTGTTTTTTTTAGTTTATTTCTTAAGATCTTTGCTAGGTAGGTGTCACATTGTTCATTAAACATACAAACCTTGTATATCCTGCAGATCCTGGTATTAGACTGTGAACTCATTTATGGAAGCCCTATTCACTACCAGCTTTTCTGGTCTGATGATAGGTTCTGGCTACTTCCATGCATTTATATGAGATTATTTATTTCTAGCATTCATGCTCACATGTCTTTACAACAAATACTTATTGAGTAGTTATTACTAAGTATTAAGCAATGTGCTGGGACAGATGGATGACCCAGGTCCTTACAAATGTACCTTCTAGTGGAAAGGTCAATGTTAAGTATATAACAAATGTGAAACTACAGCTGTGATAAAGTGTCAGAAAGTGGAGCAAGGTGGTTCTTGCTCCTGAGAAATAGAGCTAGTTCTATTCATCAATATGAAAACAATGTAACTGGTCTACCTTTCCAGGTTATAATGATTTTCAGCCTGAAATATTCTTGATGATTTTAATTATGTCGGCCTGCACTCATTTCCACTGCCCATCATCTAACGAGTTTTGCCTGTTGACCTATTAAAGGTGAGAGCCACTTAGAGCCATTCTTCGATCTTGCCCTTCCTACCTCCTCAGTCTGAGAGTATGAGCATCTGCTTCAAGGCGCACACATTCCCAATTAGCTGTCGTAAAGTCACACTAAAACCAAGCAAAAAGGGTTCTACAACATAAGGGAGACGGAAGTGGAGGCACTAAGATTGCTTCAGCAGCCAAAGGATTCCTTGGGAACTTGTAAAAGGTAGAGTGGGTGGGTGACAATGAACATGTACTTGTGGGTTTGTTTTCCGGGAATAGTGGAACCTAAACTTCTACATCTGAGAGGAAAATAGATTAACCTTTTAAAAGTTTATTACTGAATTTTTAGGCCTCATGTTTTGGACATGTGAGTACAAGCCAGCGGTACAGTGCCAGTCATTTACTGTGGGCACCTGAGATTGTTACTGATCTACATCACATCAGCAAGCCAATAGTTAGCATTAGACGATGTAAAAAAACAAAATCCAGGCCAGGTGCGGTGGCTCATGCCTGTAATCCTAGCACTTTGAGAAGCTGAGGTGGGCAGATTGCTTGAGCCCAGGACTTCAAGACCAACCTGGGCAACATGGCAAAACCTGGTCTCTACAAAAAATACAAAAATTACCTGAGCATGGTAGCGTGTGCCTTTGGTGCCAGCTGCTTGAGAGGCTGAGGTGGAAGGATTGCTTGAGCCCAGGAGGTTGAGGCTGCAGTAGGCTGTGATCATGCCACTGCACTCTAGCCTGGTTGACAGAACCAGACCCTTTCTCAAAAAAAAAAAAAAAAAAAATCCACTAGTTGACTCTTAGAAACATGACTGTTCACTAACAAATGTAGATTTATAAAGCCAGAATAATCTTATTTATCTGAATGTCATTAATTACAGCAATACTAACTATGGTTAGTAACTTACTAACTATAGTAAAGCAGTTCAAACTATTGTGCCAATATGACATTTTTAACTTTCTTAATTCTTTATTGTTAATCTAGTATCACTTAGGTTTGATTAGTATAATATTGCCATTCAGGGTGGCAATTAAATACTGAACATTCTCAGTTTCCTGCTGAGTATGAAGGTTCATGAACAAAAGCAATGATAATTTATACTGTGAGGACCATATAACTTAAAGCTGGCTTAGCATATTATTTCTTTCCTCATACATCCTGTTCAGCTGCCCCTTTCCCCCATTCAGTAGCTCATTCAGTAACAAATATCGTCAGAGTTTACAGAAAAAAAATTACATCTTTAATATGGAATGAATTGCCGATGAAAGATAGTCCTGTTCGAAATACGACATTTAACGTAAGTGTACAGATTTCCCAGTAAAAGAACAATTCCAGTATTCTGGATTTACTAGCAGCTGTTGAAAATGTAACACCGCTTCTGCTTTTTTTCCCCACCTCATGACAACCTAATGTAAAACTATATTCAGGAGTAAGGAATCTAGAATATAAATTGTATTAGTAACTGCAGGTCAGAAACTTATATTTAGTTATCTGACTCTGAGTCATGATTTTTAGTATTCTGTGTGCTGTGCATGTGTGCCTTCTGTTACAGACAACACCAGGGAAGAGACCTAATAAAAAGTCTCATGTTCTTCAAAAAGAATAATTGAGAATAATGCTACTTAAGAGCACGTAATATCAGAACAAACAGGCAATGAACAGCATATAATTCTGTATATTATGCAGAGACATTAAATATACATATTAGTAAGGTAGCAGATGCTTTGGTGCTGAAATTGACATGTAAAATAGTACGCTTTCTCTGCAGGGCTCTGCTCCAGCCAGCACTCCTTTACATGTAATGAATAGCTAATTTTAGTCCTATGGTCCATAGGAGACTGATGGAGGACTGCGAAGAGGAAAGCGTTCCAACTCCAAGAACAGCAGGATGTGCTGAGATGTGCTTTTTAATGGAGAAACATTTTATAACTCTTGGGGGTAAATTCATAAAGATGGTTGTGCATGTGTTTTTGTATTTAAATTAAGGAATTATTAATACAGCTAGACAACCAGGAGTCTGGCAGCTACATTGCAGAAGGGAAAAGCAGAATTTGTTGACTGCACTGAGCTCAGGAATATCTTGCACTTTTAAGAACATCCTTATTAAAACTATCCTTTGTCCAAATGGAGCAATTAATCAGAAACAGACTCAGAAACAGAAATTTGAGAATGTATTTAGGTAGTTGAAATTTCAGGCTGACTTTCTAAAACTAACCTTTGCCTATATATTGGAAAAGGCAAATGACTTTTATTCTTCTAACTCACGTGGAGGTTCTCTTGCCGTTTGAAATCTCCCTATGTCCATAATTCATTAATCCCATCTATCCTGTCAATATCTGTTGAGCATCTGTTGTGTACCATTATTTTCTGGGAGCCAAAAATGAATAAAATCAATCTACACCCTTAAGCAGTTTGTAGTCTGCTGGAATGACAGACTTAAAAATGCTTATAACTAAGATATTTTATGTGCAGGACTAGGGTTTTTAAGCTAAAAGGCTGCTTTTTTAATTGTGAAATATAAAGTACATGTAGAACAGTGCATAAAACATGTCAACAGTTAAACAGATTGTTATGGGATTATACTTTGTGTATTTTTATGTTTGCTTCCTTTATTCAACATTCTGTGATTCATCTGTGTTGCTTGTAGCATCATCATTACTATAGAGTAATCTATTTTATACCTGTAGCATACTTTATTTGTTCTACTGTTGGTGGACATTAGTGTTGCTTCCAGTTTTTGGCTATCATTAACAATGATGCTAAGAGTGTTCTTGATTATTTGTCTTGGTATATTTGTGCACGCACCAGGAATATATACCTAGGAATGGAATAGTTGGGTCATAGAGAATATACATAGCTTTTAAGTTTACTAGATAAGTGATTTTCCAATTTAAAAAGACCTTTGAAAGATTTTTGTACATTGGTGGTTTCTAAAGTTATCTATTTTCTCATGGAATTTGGTTGTCTCATGAGAATAAGGTAGGAATGCTTGTATGTTGCTAACATGTAGTTCAAGTTCCCTTTCTACCTACTCTGGATTGCCAGGAATATGCTTGAAATGCCAAATCATGACTTAGTATTTTACTGTGGTAATTGGAATAGTCTGACACATCAGGAAGTATGGGAAAGATCTTTGAGACTGGAAACTATGCCACAGTTTTGTTTAGTGCTAGGTAGGAAAGGTGAAAAAAAAAAGCGCTAGAGTATATTAAGTATACAAAAAGCTTAATGGTTTTAAAATGTTAAGCTCACATTTGGAAGTGTAATTTTATTTTAATCTCTTTCCTAATGGAGGAAGAAAGAGACTGATTTGGTAGGGTAATCTTGTTTGAAAAATTGACAACTCTGGCATATGGCCCAGATCTCTTTTCAAATTTTGTGTGAAAAAGAAAAATGGCAGCCTCTTTGTGCTGTTCATTGGTGTAAAAAAACAAAAAAAAAAAGAAAAGATATGGTTGAGCCTAAGGGTGAAGTGCTAACTCTTCATATGGTAGGAGAGTAGATAAAAAGAGTTAGTGGATATTTCACATAATCAACTTCTCTTACCTTCCCAGACAGGTGAAAGAATGTCATGAGTATTAGAATAATTAGCAGAGCATTAAAGATACCAGGGACATTTAACTTACTTCTTGGCCTCCAAATTCATAAGAAATATGAAGGATTAAAAAAACCTTGCTTTTAAAAATACCTTTTCCCCACAGGTCTGTGTGAGAACTGAATTTACAGGGTGCTTGCAGTTTCCTTTTGCTATTCAAAACATGTTAGAGCATGAATGTTTGGGGCGTTCAGGCCCTAAGCTATGTTGGTTGAGTGAAAGGGAAATTTTCTGTTCTATTCAACCAATTCAGTGAACATTTAATGCGTGCCAGCCATGTGCCTGGTCCTGGTAGGTACTGGGGACACAAAGATGAATAAAACAGCTTACAGTCCACTGGAACAGACAGGCATATAAACAATTCACTATAGTGTTGTGCGCTAAGAGCTATAATAGCAATCTGCAGAAAGTACTTTGGTCCACAAAAGAGAGAACAAATACTTTTTTGTGTGTGGGGCTGATGAGGTTCTAGGTAACAGTGGCCTTTCACTGTGTTGAGAAACAAACTTGAAGTAGATCATACAGGTGACTAGGGACTTACAGAGAGAGGAGAAGGGGCATATTTGGCAGAGGAAATTGCATGAACTAAGAGGTTTATATTGTTCCTCTAGATTAGAGATAATCTACATGAGATTATATTATGTATAAAAATTAAAATCTCATGGCAGTTTAGGCAGTGAGTCAAAGTTCGAAGTTGATAGACTTAATAGCTTTTCTTTCTTCCTCTCAGCCAGGGATTGGCAATTAGGCAGACTCAACTTGAGCCTGTCCTGGATGTGAGGATAGCTGTATGGTTAGACTCCAGCCAGTTCATCTCCCTTCCTTTAGAGCTACTTATTAAATGCTTAAATATAAATCATCTGTGTTTAGGAGCTATAAGGAGGAGCTAAATAAGCTCAGTTCTTGCCTAATAGGGTGGTGATTTTCAACTCTCCCCCTGTATGTTATGCACAGTTGTAAAAAATAAATGCATACATTTGAATATTACTATCAGAAAGAAATAAAATAATGGGGGACATAACCTTAAAAATTATCTAGTCTGTCTCCTGCATTCCTATATGTAGGAAATTAAGGCTTAATTGGTTAAATGACTTGCCAGGGTCACACAGCCCATCTTGTAGCCTAGGGCCAGGTAGGGATACAGAGTGTGCAAGGGTTCTCTGACTGCCCAGGCTTATTCCTGTAGTTAAGACTCAGTTTCTATATGCCCATAGTTTGAGTATATCACAGGTTAGCCTTCTCACATTTACTGCAATTATGGTTCAGAGAACTTACCGCTTTGACTGAGTTAGAGGCAACATGGTATACCAGAGTCTGATGAACTGCCACCTAGTCGTGTTTGGTCTAGGTGCTGCTGCTGGCCACACAGAAAGCCAATCACTGCGACAGTAAGTATTGCCAGGGAAGAAGACAACTTTATTTGGGTGCTGCTACTGAAGAGAGAGGAGATCAGTCTCAAGTCCACGTTTCTGATGGACTAAAATTAAGGGTTTATGTAGCAGAGAAGAAATGTAACCATGTGTGGGAAAATAGGAATTAGAGAGGGGTAAGGAAGAGTTGTTGGTCAACAGAAAGCAGGCCCTGTTGGGTGAGGGTTCTGGTGTCTTATTACTTAGATGTGGTGATCTGGTTAAGTTTCAGTTCGTTGAGACTGTTTGGGAGGTCTCATGGTTGGTTTCTTGAGAAAGGAACTCAATATGAGAACATTTGAACTTTCTCAAGTTCTAAGACTGGGTCAATTTCTGTGTTTAGTCAAAAGAAACTGTAAACGTCAGTTCTGTGGGCCAGTTGGGCCAGTTTTGGTCCCACCCTTTTTATTGATCAATTCATCATTCATAGGGAATCTGTCTGTCAGTTTTTCTGGCTGCTTCATGCTGAGGAGGGGTGTTTTGGGCAGCTCCATACCATGGATGAGGAATGGAAGTTTAATCTAATACCTACTTTTCTTCTGAAGCACAATCTTTCTCTCTCCAGTCCTTCACTTCCGTCAAAGACAGCTCACATCAGGACCAACCTACCTGCAAAATAAGCTTCAGTCCCATATCCTTGGCCTGATTACTCATGTGAAATGCAGCAAGAATCATTGTCTACATAGGCTCTCCTAAATTGGCTTTGCTGGAACCCATCACAAGACCATTTCAGTCAAAGCCCTGGGAAAATGACCAGTTCCTCCAGCTGTGTCCTGTTATAAAAGAAAACAGTTTCTCATTGAACTTATGCAAACAACCACATTACAGTGAATTAAGAATATTCACAAATAGTTTATGGATTCTGGAGAAATTAGGCAGAGGGAGAGAAATGTGCCTTAAATTCTGTTTATAAGAGTATACTCCATTGTTTAAGGCTATAAAGAGCTCAAGAGAAAAAAGGTTCTCCAGACTGAACAATCAGTAATGTTTCAACAAACAAAGCCCATTAAAAATTATTTCAATCTTCCATTAGTTCAGTGCATGCCATGAGCTCCTACTCTGCTTCATACTAGGTTAGCAATCTTTAGGAACACACCAGCCTTTCATTTAGTGTCCTGTAAGTTTTCTCTCTAGTCCAATGGCATACTCTCCAAAGTTATCATAAACCTGTATTCAAGAGTCTTTGTCATGAACTCCCCCCAAAAAGCAAGTGCTGGACTGTGGCTGATTATAAGCCACTTTTTGAGAAGAATCAAAGCAAAACAATTGTGGATGAGAAACACCTTAGGAAAGCCATAAATACACAGTTGATAAGGAAATCTGGTTATTTCTGTGGCATACAACAATTTAGCATAATAATCATAATCATTATAACAACCTAAATGAAGACATACCAGAATTTCAGGAATCACATTCAATTCTGGAATACATACTAACAACACACTTACATAAATATAACCCAAAGAAAGTTAAACAACACTTCAGATTTGAAGTCCTCCTGTATAATTCTAACATAACAGATAAGCCTAGTATAGTTCTCTTGAAGTTCAGGGGCCGCATATCCAGAAAAATTTAGTTTGAGGTCAAAAAAACTGAATTTAGAACTTGAAATTTTGCCTTTGGAAAGCTTGTCAAATGTCAGAGGTTTACACTTGATATCACAAAATAGGATCATAGGTGTCCATAAAATAATCATTGATTTAGCTAAAATGATAAAACAAAAACATTTACTCTTTTGACAGGTAGGAGACTCAGTTTCCCAAGCAATAAGATGTAATAAAGACAGCATGAGGCCAACCACATCTGCCTCACCTTCCTACTTTTTTTCCCTGCAGTTTACTTGAAAAGTAAACAAAAATCTTTTATTATCATTATACAAAAATTTTATTTTAAAGAGAAAACCAACTTCACCTTCGCATGATACATTATTAATGTTAAAGTTAATTTTAATGAAACATTATAAACAAATCTAATTTTAATCAGTTTGACTATAAGGTAAGACTTTCATAAACCTTTTTTAATTTTTTTTTTTTTTTTTTTTTGAGACGGAGTCTCGCTCTGTTGCCCAGGCTGGAGTGCAGTGGCGCAATCTCGGCTCACTGCAAGCTCCGCCTCCCGGGTTCACGCCATTCTCCTGCCTCAGCCTCCCGAGTAGCTGGGACTACAGGCGCCCGCCACCTCGCCCGGCTAGTTTTTTGTAGTTTTTAGTAGAGACGGGGTTTCACCGTGTTAGCCAGGATGGTCTCGATCTCCTGACCTCGTGATCCGCCCGTCTCGGCCTCCCAAAGTGCTGGGATTACAGGCTTGAGCCACCGCACCCGGCCCCTTTTTTAATATTTTATAATTTTCTGTTAAAGAGCAGATCAGTGCTCCAAGAAAATCCTGTTATTCCGACATAGGGGCCTAGATGTTGGCCTTGCATCAGTGTGTTTTTGATATTAATGTTTAATTTATAGAAAAACTCTTAAGTAACCTTTTCCCTTAAAATCAGCCCTTACAATCTCAAGTACCCACCTCTTCTGTGATACTCCCTGGGCCTAGAGGGATTGAGTAGCTTTAATTTTTTTGGTCTTGTGTCTCATGAGAGCAGTACATTTCGTGTACTTCTCCCAGGTTTGAAGACGAGGCTTTGAGTAGTGTCAGTGTTCAAGATCAGAAGGAGTGGGTACCTTTTTCAGACCCATGAGTCAAAACCCTGTAACTTAACAGCACAAGGATTAGCTAATAGGACATTTATTCTGCAGAAAGCCCTATCATTCTAACATGTCACAAATTAAAACACTGTGATTTGGTGTCTAGTAGTTGCTGCCTGTAGCATTTCAAACCACTGTATTAAAATAGTTTATGCAATACTCATTGCATATGTCTAATTGCTAGCATTCTAGTGACAGAATTGTGACCAAAAGCATCAAAAATATGATAGGTCCTGTGCCAAACTTATCAAAGTAAGACAATTAACTTTTCTCTCTGTCATTTAAAAAAATGTTTAATGCAAATACCAGTCTTGGAAATTCAGTATGAAGATAAATGAACTTACAACAAAACAAGGACAAAGTGAGAATAAGCGCACAATAATTTTTTCAGCTATTTTAAAAGATTATCATCATACATTTCCAGGATTGGCTTCTAGATACAGTACTGACAACTGATTAGGTAACTTTCACCATTAGAATCCTCAAATCAGTGCAACATTTGAATATATTTTGTTATAAAGTATACACCTGAAGTCCAAACAGTGATGAAAAGCTTGGGATAAAAAATCATTGGAAAGTGCAAAGTCTCACATTTTTATCGCTACTTAATCCAAGTGAATGTTACTTAATTTTGATAATGGTAAACACAACTAAAGTTTGAAAGCAAATGACAAGTTGTTGGAAATGCAGAGGAAACAAAATGACTATTTATAGAACCAAATACAATCCTTCCGTTAGAAACTGAAAAACATCATTGGTTTCATGCATGTGTGTATGTGTGAGTAAAACCCAAAGAACAACAGGAAGTAAATGAAAATTGAAAGCAAAAGTAAATAAACAGAAAATGAACCCCCAATTTTTCTCATACTCAAGGTAAAAAAACTTTACCTTGGGGGTGACAGTGTTATCCAGAGCCTAGAAACACATATGATGGATATTTTGTTCCTGGTATGCATATTAATGTCTTTAAATCCACTCGTAACACTATACGTTTTGTGCAATTAAGGCATTGACTTAAGGCACGTGACCAGTAAGTACTTTAGTGCTAGTACTGTCTAGGCAGAATAGCACATGTAGTGTGAAACAAAGCAATGCAAACATTTGTCACATTTACATGTACTCAGTACCTTCTTCTTTTTTTTTTTTTTTTTTTTGAGACAGAGTCTGGCTCTGTTGCCAGGCTGAGTGGCGCGATCTTGGCTCACTGCACCCTCCACCTCCTAGATTCAAGCGATTCTCCTACCTCAGCCTCCCGAGAAGCTGGGACTACTGACACGCCACCACTCCCAGATAATTTTTGTATTTTTAGTAGAGACGGAGTTTCGCCATGTTGGCCAGGATGGTCTCAATCTCCTGACCTCGTGATCCACCAACTTTGGCCTCCCACAGTACCTTCACTTTTAAAAGCAGTTTATCTAGACTACTTCTGAAAACTGAGGTATTAGACAAAGCTAGTCATCAGTTCCTTGCTAACTATTTTATGATCTGTGAATATCAGATGTTCACCTAAGTAAGAATGTTCAAATTAAATACATTGGGCATTCTCACCAATAACTCAGAAGATTCAGGCATTTTCATTAAACCAACAACATTAAATTAATCTTATTTATCAACAAAATCACACAAAGATCATTTTGTTTTTGGCTGCGTTTGTAGTTTTATAACCTTCTGTGCCAAACCCCAGCACCTCACAATATCTAGCAGAGACAAATATAAAACCCAGACAAAAATATATACTAACAATTCTGAAGACGTTTCTGTTTTTGTCTTACAAAAATTTTAAAGCCAGTTCGTTTATTAAAGATTTACTTAAGTCACATGAACTTGGGAAATGCTTGGACGTATTTACTTAATTTATGAGTGCTCTTTTATTTATAAGCCAATTTGGTAGACAAAACATATAAGTGTACATACACGTAAACACTTCTAAACATGTACACACACACACACACACACAGATCCAATAGCTTTTACTTCAGAACCCTAGCCATGCGATAGCAATACCAACTCACTGGTCTACACACATGTTCAAATGACTAAACCTTATTTTCACTGATAGGTAATCCAATGAAGGCTATTAACCAAAATTTTGGGTAAAGCAGTTTTCATAGCTGTTTGATTTTTAAAGGCCAAACCCCCTCAGACTCAAAAGAACTCTGAGGCCAAACACAGCGCAGAAAAACATCATGTACTAAGCTGGCCCAACCCTGCTTAGAACAGCAGCATAAAAGCCTGGATACATGGAACTCCATCCTGCTTTCCTGTTCCACAGCAAAATGAGAAGTTAGGAGAGACCTAACTTATGCAGATTCCAAAGAATATTGGGGCCAAACAGTATTTAAAAAGTTTATCAAATTCTGATTTCCCATAACTGTATCAAGACACATACAAACAATTACCAAAACACAAACCAACTGCTGCAGCAACAAACAAGCCCCAGGAGTGTCCAAACTGAAACAGAAAGGTTGCTTTCCTCTCTCAGTCAGTTGGGCTTGTTCAACCTGCAAACAGAAATTCCTTCAGAATTTCTCAGAGGAGCAGATCCAGCTGCTGGTATCCACAAAAGACACTCACTCATCTGAACATAGATGTCAGATTTCAAAGGCTGTTTTTTTCTAGGCTGTCAGGCAGCAGTGTGGCCAAAGAGAAAGACCAAAACCCACCTCCAGCCAAAAAAGGGTCGGGCAACTTCTTAGGAGGTGTTCTAAGAATTCTCCTGGCTTGCAGCAGCTGACCAGCAAGCAACATGTTCAGGTCGGGGAATCAAAATCTGTTACTGACATGCTAGGGGTTTGTTCTAGGTCTTGCAACTAGCTGCACAGAAAGCCAATCACTGAGACAGTGAGTATTGCCAGGGAAGAAGGCTTTACTCAGGTGCTACAGCTAAGGAGATAGGAGATCAGTCTCAAGTCTATCTCCCTGATGGACTAAAATTAAGGGTTTATATAGCAGGGAAGAAATGTAACCATGTGTGCTAAAATAGGAATTAGGGAGGAGTAAAGAGGAGTTGGTCAGCAGGAAGCAGGTGGTCAGTTAGGCAATTGTAATGGGTGAGGGGTCTGGTGTCTCATATCCAGATGTGGTATCTGTTAAGTTACAGTTCCTTTGAGACTCTCTGGGAGACCTGATGGTTAGTTTCTTGAGAAAGGAACTCAGATAAGACGGTTTTAACTTTCTCAAGTTTTAAGACTGGGAGGATCAATTTCTGTGTTTATTCAAAAGAAACCATAAACATCAGTTCTATGGGACAATTGGGCCAGTTTCCATAGCACATTAGCATCATAGCCTCTCTGAGTTTCCTATTTTCCAAAGGGGGAAAATAATATGTATTTTATTGAGTTGTAAAACTTTCAGATGTGAAAAGCACTTAACACAGTGCATGACTCTTGTCACCCATGTCTTTTCTTCTTTATATATTTGGATTTGTGGGTCAAGTGAGATCATAAAAATCACTTTTCAGAATATCACATTCTATACAATTGAACATAGGCCTATATTAAGTTAGTTTCCTTCTTATTCATTATTTCATTTTCTTCCCTGGTTTGTGAATAACAATGCTACTTCATTAAAATAAAACTTAATTTTTCTTTTTATCAAATACTATAGTTTTCTAGTAAATGAAATAATGTATATAAATATATACATGTCCTGTTTGGGGGAGGGTAGATGATAATGGTGTTGCTACGCATTCTGAAAGGATTTGCAACCTGAGAGAGACAGACTGGTTCTGATCTGATGCACTTAGGGACGGTACAATAAACACACTGAACCAAGAAATATATAGGGATATGATAAGAAGATTTATTTGCTATGCAGAAGATTAAAGCATGTTTTAGGAATGAAGAGAAAGGATAAGGCCATAGTTGGGAGTGAAAGTTAAGAGTAGCCTTGACTAGAAATACTGAAGTAGTCTGAAAAAAATCACAGTTGCAGTAGCAATAGAAAGTAATAGGTATATATAGGATGTTTTGACATTTTTAGCTGTAATGCTGCCTGCAAGGAGAACCTGCTGGCAAACCTCACAAAATGGTAGCGCTATTGCCCTGGTAGTCCTTGTAATCACAGCATCTCCGTTCCCTCTTTAAAGCCCTTTGGCCATCCTATACGATTCCTGTTGGGCATTTACATCTAAGAATGTTGACTCCTGGTAAGTGTTTTGTATAGTCCTGGGTTCATCTTAATAATAGAGCAGTAATTTAGAAAATACCCACACCAGTAGGATGCCCACTATTTTATAGTCACATTGGTTTCTCATCCTATTTCTGAAGCTGAGAAAACCATTTATTTTTGTTTGCGTTCTAGGCCCAATTTTTTGCTTAAAGAGGTCACACATTGACTTTCATGTTTAATATTACTGAAAGGTATGTAATGAAGCATTCTTTATCAGGCTTATAAAACTTTTTTAGCAATTTGTTTTTTAAATTTATTTCCAGAGTTGTAATATTTTTAAATTTATTGTTTAGAGATGGGATCTTACCATGTTGCCCAGGCTGTCCTTGAACTCCTGGGCTCAAGCAGTCTTCCTGCCTCAGCCTTCCGAGTAGCTGAGATTGCAGATGCATACTGTTGTACCCAGAAATACTTTTTAAATTTAATTGTTAACAGCCTACATTTGAATAAGGCCATATGTACCGCTTCATAATTCTCTGGTAAAATTATATCAGTCTGCACCTCAAAAGGTGTTTGGTAGTTTGGTTTTACTGAGATTTTGTTGTCATAGTTCCAGAAGTCACATGCCCAACAAAACTGGGTTTGATAGTATACTGTAAGACTGACTGTACAAAGCTTGATGGGGCACCCATTCCATCACTTTATGCTCTTTTCCCATCTCCTTGTAAGGGTGGGTACCTTAGGGCAGGAGCAAGGTTAAGCAGATGGGAAGGCACTCTGAGTGAAACAGCTGTTTCCAGTTGATCTCCAGGTGTGAGCAGGCAGTAGCTAATAAGGAAGGATGACTGCATGTATGAATAGTCAGTCACTTCACTGCCAGCTTAACCAGAAAGACACAGAGATAGGTTGGGGTGTTGAACAATTTTGGACTGACCCTGCTGAATACAGTATTTCAGTGGAATGAAAGGACAGTTTCCTTTTTAGGAAAACTATGTGTTCCAAATTGATATACCCCTACCCCACTTCTCAGCCTCTTCTTAGAAATTCAATGTAATAACAGTTCAGGAGCCTCTTGAGCCTTTCAACATCCTCAGCCCGCTTTTTCCATCCTGCCTTTTTTTCTGCTCTTCTTGGATAATCTTTCCCACTCATTTTCCCCTCCAACAATTTGGCAGTAGTAGGAAAGGTGGGAAGAAGAATGGTGATTTGTTCAGATTTTTCTTTGCCCCACACATGAAATGGGTACTGCTGAAGGCAGTGAAAAATAGATGGCTGTGGGTGGTTTGTTAGTGACTCATCAGTCTTTCCATTCTGCTGGGAAAGGGAAGGGCTGGGACCAGATGGGAATGCATTCCAGAGACTCTTGCTTTAAATGATTTCTCATTTATGTGATTTATTTAAAAATAAATAATTGCTAGGCCAAGTAAGGGCCACGAAAAAGTATACACTTCATTGAATTGCCACATTGCCACATTTTTCCTAGACATGGTTAATAAAGCCTTCTGATAGAATAGCCACTGGTGAGGATTTCTTTTTTAAATTATTTCCTGGTGGTGAATTTATGATTATACTTCACTGTACTATGAATGCTTGATTTACATAATCAAGATTAGTATTGTTGTTACTAAATATTTACAGGACTCCAATTTAGTAAGTAGTATACAAAACAAATACCACTCTTGCCCTCATGAAGTAATAAACAAAATGATTTATGAAGGTAAAGCTTGTGGCAGGGATAAGCCTGCACTCAGTGGAGAAATAAAGAAATGAGCATAGGGAAGAGGAACCCCAGGAACATTTGCTGTGGTCATTTTGGAAATACTTGCATAGTCAAGTGTATTTCTTAGGACTATCTGTAATTTTACTTTATTAAATTGAGGTTTATTTATTTAAGGATAATGTGGTTCCAAGAAGTCTGTTTCCAGGGTCTATAGTTTGAAGCTCCTTTTACCTTAAAAGTATGTCCTGACCCCTGAAGACTGACCATCTGGCTAGTGTGGTTGTTGTCATTGTGATCAATAAAGACAGCTTTGATTTATGAGCAATTTATCCTGCTTACAACTGCACAGAAGTGGCAGTGGTTCATATTTTGGCTTCTGTTCAGCTGGGGGAACTTGAGCTCCCTTAGTTCTTTCAGAAAGCCTGGCTAGGAAGCTGGCATCATGGCAGGAATGTTTTAGTTAGTTTCAGGAAGTCAGGGTACCAATGTCAGAGTAATTAAACTGACAGAATAACTACTTTTTATTTTCTTTAAAATCCAAATTATGCTTTAAATTATGATCCTATTTAAGTATATTATTTAAAAGTTAAATATGTTATTTAAACATTTCTAAATTTTGAGAGCTTTTTATCAAGAACTTGGGGCTTTTGAAAAACAGATGCAGAAAATACTTCAAAACCGGAAGACATTTTTACTTAGAGTACTAAGTTAACATTGGTCTGGCTGTAAGGGAGGCAAGAGTGTTCACGATTATTTGAGACAACTCAAATGGGTTTCTCTTTTTTATCTTTCCCAGCATAGACAAACTTCTTGTTTTTGTGAAGGGAAAATACTTTACCCCAGAATGGCAATAAAGATAGAGGAAACATTCTTTCCTTTAAATGGAGAAGGCAGATTTCTCATTAGACTTCATTAATTAGTTAAGCTTGTTTTACCCTGTAGATTCTGAATGGGTGTTAATACTTTTTGCACTGGTTTTTAGAAATTGCTATTTTCTAGATTAATTCAAGAAAGATGAATGTAACCTTTTAAGTTTGGAATTTACAGAGATGGAAAAAATTTTAGCACCTAATACATTGTTTATTTGGCAGGATGTGCTATATGTTAAAAGGTGAACCTCTTCCCTTACCCTTTTAGTAGTTACAAATATATATGTAATACATACTAAAGAATATTTAAATATGTATGAGTTATAAAGCAAAACAATACAAGGAACACTTAGTACCCACTACTCAACCTTAACAATGTAAGGTTACTGGTACTCTTGGAGCCTTTTGTGTGCCTCTCTCCGATACCTTTACTTCATTTTCCATTTCCCACCCACTGCAGAAATTATCCTGAGCTTTGGGTCAATCATTTTCTTGCTGTTTAAAGAAAATACTTTTCCACTGAGTTCCCTATTCCTTTATATACTGTAGCTTGTTGCTTTTTTTTTCTAGTTTTCCCCCTTAAAAATACTACATTCTGAGATTCATCAAAGGTTGTGTTTATAGTTCATTCCTATTCATAGCTATATAGTATTCTACTATATGAACATATTACAGCGTATTGAATCTGCTGCTCGTGGATATTTGGGATACCAGCTTTTTATTACAAAAATGCTATGAACGTTATTTTGCATGTCTCTCAGTGCACATGTGCAAGTGTTTCTCTAGGGTCCTCCTGCCCGTTCTCATGGTATGAAAAAATCCTCTTAATCATTAAATCAAAATATTAGGAATATACCTTAAGTGACCCCGCAGATGTTTGTGGCTTAGATGTTTGTGACCTTTTTGCCACAACTAAGTAACCATATCAGATTGTTTCTTTTTAAAACTTTTTATTTTGAAATAATTTCAGATTTATAGAAAAGTTGCAAGATAGTACACAGAGTTCCCATATATGCTTTACCCAACCTCCCCTAATGTTAATATCTACATTATCATTACCTTGGTACTTTCATTAAAACTAAGAAATAACATTGGTACAATACGATTAAGTAAACTACAGACTTTATTCAGATTTTCCCAGCATTTCCACTAATATCCTTTTTCTCTTTGAGGATTCAGTCCAGGATACCATATTGTATTTACTCATCATGTTTCCTTAGTTTTCTCCAGTCTACAACAACTTACCTGTCTTTCTTTGTCTTTTATGACCTTGACACATTTGAAGAGTACTGGTTAGATGCTTTGTAGAAGGACCCTCAGTTTGAGTTGTCTGATGCTTTTCTTATTATTAGATTGAGACTGCGATTTTCGCAGGAATACCGCAGAAGTGATGGTGGGTACTTCTCATTGCATCATATCAGGGAAGTACATGATAGCAACATGATATATTATTGGCTATGCTAGCCTTGATCACTGGCTCATTTAAGATGATATCTGCCAAGTTTCTTCACTTTAAAGTTACTATTTTTGCTTGCCACGCTTTTTTCTTTTTTCCTTTTTTTAGTTTATTGTTTTTAATTGACATAAAATTGTACGTATTTTACCGTATACAACGTGCTATTTTGAAGTATTATATACATTGTGGGATGACTAAATCTAGCTACTTATTAACATATATATTACCTCATACAATTATCACTTTTGTGTTTTGTGGTGAGAACACTTTACATCCATTCTCTCTGTTTCTCTCTCTCTCTTTTTTTTTTTTTTTCTTGCCATAGGGTCTTACTCTCACCTAGTTTGGGTTACAGTGGCGTGATCTTGGCTCACTACAGCCTTGACCTCCTGGGCTCAAGTGATCCTCTACCTCAGCCTCCCAAGTAACTGTGACTACAGGCGTGTGCCACCATGCCTAGCTAATTTTTGTGTTTTCTTGTAGAGATAGGGTTTTGCCATGTTGTCCAGGCTGGTCTCAAACTGCTGGGCTCAAGCAGTCCACTTGCCTCGACCTTCTAAAGTGCTAGGATTACAGGTGTAAGCCACCACACCCAGCCACTTTTACTGTCTTAGCATTTGTCAAGAATAACCATGCTTCTTTTTTTATTAGAAGGGAGTCACCAAAGTCCAGTCCACACACTGGGAGGAGAGAATAAACTCCACCCACAGGAGGAGGAGTATCAAATAATTTGTATATATATGCCAAAATCACCATAGTTATTAATAAAATATTGGGGGGGAAGATACTCTGAGGCTATGCAAATATTCTGTTTTTCTTTAAAGCTTTACCCACTAATTTTATCATTCATCAGTGAATCTTCTTTGCAGCAATTATTACTATGTTGTTCTAATATTTTTATTTCCGTCATTCCTTCTGCATTTGTTAATTGAAATTCTTCTGTTAGAAAGTTGTGTCCCTTCCCCCATTTATTTATTTAATACATTATTTATATCAGTATGGTCTCATAAATGCTTATTTTATTCTTTGAGTTATAATCTAACATTGTCACGATTGATTTTGTTGCTCAAATACTTGCAGCCTGGTTGTTGGCAGCTCTTTCAGATTGGGAGAGTTCCCTAAAATTTAATTTAATTTAATTTTATATTATATTATTTTATTTTTTGAGATGAATCCTCACTCTTGCCTAGGCTGGAATTCAGCGGCACAATTATGGTTTACTGCAGCCTCAATCTCCTAGGCTCAAGCAGTCCTCCTGCCTCAGCCTCCCGAGTAGCTGGGATCACAGGCACATGCCGTCACACCCAACTAATTTTTAAATTTTTTGTGGAGATGGGATCTCATAAGCCATGTTTCCTAGGCTCGTTCTTGACCTCCTGGGCTCAGGGCTCACATTATCTTCCTGCCTTGACCTCCCAAAGTTCTCGGATTACAAGTATGAGCACTGTGCCTATCCCTAAGTTTTTGTTGTTGTTGTTGTTGTTGTTTGAGATGGAGTCTCGCTGTGTTGCCCAGGCTGGAATGTGGAATGCAGTGGCGTGATCTCGGCTCACTGCAACCTCCGCCTCCCAGCTGGGACTAGAGGCATGCGCTACCACGCCTGGCTAATTTTTTTGGATTTTTAGTAGAGATAAGGTTTCACCATGTTGGTCAGGCTGATCTCGAACTCCTGACCTGAAATGATCCACCCACCTCAACCTCCCAAAGTGCTGGGATTACAGGCGTGAGCCACTGCCCCCAGTGAAGGTGTTTTTTTTTCTTTGCACCTCCTTTCTGGCACCATCACATTCTCCAGGTTCATCTTGTAGATTCTGTGTCCCAGTCCTAGAATCAGGCATTCCTTTAAGGAGCTTTGGTTCCCTTTCTTGGTGAGTAGTATTTAGAAACCAAGATCTGGGTGTGTCTTTTTTAAAAAAATAGATATTTGTCTTGGGGGAAAAATGGCTTTCCTGTGTTAGATTTAAATAGTTTATCCTCAAAGTCATTTTATTTTTGAGAGAAAAGTAATTTGTAAAAAAAAATTGTTTCCTTCCTTGTTAATATTAGCAGTAGTAATTAAAGATGTTACCACATCATGTATTTCTAGTAATGAGAAGTAATTTTAGAATTTTCCTTTTCAAGTTCATGGCACTTTTGTGGAAAACTTGCAAAAGTCCATTCATTTTCTCTTAACGATTATTTTCTATCTGGGGTGCAGCTGAGAACAGTGAAACAAGGACAAAGGAAGAGCCTGTGAAGCTGCCGAGCAAAATTCACCAATATCCCCGCACTGAAGCTTAAGCCTGAACTCAGAAGAAAATCTTTGACCTGTACTCGGACCTCATTTACTCTTACTTATACAAAACTTTAAAAACAGTGGTTATCTGGTTTCCAAACTCCTAGATTTAAACAGCATTTTAGAAGAACCAGAGGGATGCATCTATTAAGATGTCAGCAATGAGAAGGGGCACCTGGTTTCTGCAAGGAAGGAGAGAGGGAGTAGACCGAGCACTTGGCCAGCAGGGCAGTGCAGATCTCTAAAGCTAAAGGACTGGTAGCCCAGCTTAGTGAGGCTGTGAGGGCACTACTGGGAGGACCTAGTACAGTAAATTTGTTCATAATGATAACTTTGTGTGTTAAGCAAGTGTTAAGTTAGATTCTGCAGCGCTGTGGTGACCCCCCTCTCCACCCCCAACCACCATACTGTTACACTGTTGTTTAGGAAGCTAGGAAAGTGTTGATACATTTTCAAAAGACTTTCATCACCTGGTAAAATGAAAATACTGGTTTCAAGAATAAACCTTCCCTCAGTTATTCAGGCTGAACCTTTTATTCTTTAGAATTATTGAGAGCTGAAGGTTTGGCCTATTTAGTACTACTGTTTGTAAAGTCACACTCTTGAAAATTGGAACCTCATTTAATCTGATTATGCCAGCATAATCTTCCCTTAAGGTATCAGTCTCTTTCATTTCTGATTTTCTCCCTTAAAATTATATCATCATAGGGCTGTCATTGTTATACCAGGAGAGTTCAGTTTCAAAGAAAGACTTTATATATTGGAGGCCTTCTCAAACAGAATGTGAATATAATTTTCATATATTTATTTAGAAAAAATCAGAAACAAAATTTGTTTTAGGAGAATCATCAAAGGGAATTAAGTGGAATTTCTTAGTTTTTAAGATAATATTTTAAGGCTAATACTTCTCTAATCTGGCTAGATTTTTTACTTTCTTGGTTAACAAAATGCTGAATTTTGATATGTAAAAAAATATGTAAATGTAGACTTGTCCTCCTAACAGACTGGCAGAACTGCCCCCCCCAAGGAAAAAAAAGAAAACAAAAACCTTATTCTTAGAGTAACTGCAGATGTCCCCAGCTAGTTTATAAATGTTCCAGGTAGAGTTTACAGTTGCTGGGAATACAGCTGCCACAAGAAACGATTGTCTTAGCCTTTCAGATGAATTTCTCCTGCTCTGCATATGTATATAAAGGTAACTTTGATAGCAGAGTAAAGGATAAAGGAAAGAGGCAGGGTACAAATGTATTCAGTAGAGGTTGAAAGTGTGGAAAGAATTTGAAAGAATAAATGTTAGGAGGAGAGAGAAGTGAAAGAGAACCAGTTAGACCAGTAGTAAGATAGAGCTGTAGCTGTCATTTATTGTATCTTTTCTTCTATCATATTTTACAGTACTAACATTTATAGGTTTCTGAAGCAGGGAAATAAATTTCTGTTGAAGATTAAACCTTTTCCAATTTCTGACTACCTGTCTACCTTAGAGAAAAGAAGCAATTTTAACCTCAAGTAGCAGGGTTTGTACTGTGCCAAAGAAATTAGTTTGAATGATTATGAAACAGTTGATGAGCTAATGTGTTCAATTTATACATGTATGGCAATTTCCTTTTTCCTCAAAATTCTGGAGCCTGAAAACTAGCCATATAGTTCAGTTCTCAGGCCGTTTTCATTTTGTTGTTTTTGTTTTTATTGAGGAATTTTCCTTGATTATATATCCAATATATTTATATTTTAGGCAAGTAGAGTATCCTTTATAAACATAACAATTGTGACTAAATAAGTGGTCCCTATATCTTTTTTATCTTTTTTTTTTTTTTTTTGAGACAGAATTTCACTCTTGTTGTCCAGGCTGGAGTGCAGTGGTGTGATCTCGGCTCACTGCAACCTCAGCCTCCCAGGTTCAAGTGATTCTCCTGCCTCAGCCTCCCGAGTAGCTGGGATTACAGGTGCCCACCTCCATGCCTGGCCAAGTTTTTGTATTTTCAGTAGAGATGGGGTTTCACCATGTTGGCCAAGCTGGTCTTGAACTTCTGACCTCAGGTTATCCACCAGCCTCGGCCTCCCAAAGTGCTGGGATTACAGGCGTGAGCCAATGCACTCAGCCCCATATGTCTTTTGACTAGTATCTGACGATACTGAAGTACTTGTGTTTTTGTCTGCATTTAATCTGTATGTTATTTTAGTTTTATGATGAAATAGGGCAATAATCAGTCATTGAATCATATACATTATGCCAGTTATTTCTCAAATTTCCCCCCTCTTTAATTCCCATTGAAAACCTCTTCTAGAATTAGTCTTGTTTTATCATTTGATGCCCCATATTATGTGGACTATATTTAAATCGTCACCTATTCTCAAGAATGGATAATAATACAGTCTTTTTGAGGTTGGATACATATATTTGCCTCTGAGCATGGAGGTGCTTGGATAAGTATTCTAGTTACCTCTAAATGACTGGAAATATACCAAATAAACATTTGAAATACACCAAATAAACAAGAATACAATAAAATTCTTAAAAAGCATCCTCAAAAGTCTTTATTATAAACCAAAGAGAAAAATAACTTGAGACAAAAGTCTAGGTTTTCACCATGCATTTTGACTATGAGTATATATATTTTGGCTGCTTTTGACTTACTTAGAATCTGAAAATTTTAGAGTTTGAGGATATATGGGGAGATCTACAAGAATGCCCTTAACCTAAATAAATGAGTAGATAACAGAGATCCTAAACTTTGAAATACTCTACATAATTTTGTGCATATTTGGCCCCTTTTTCAGATTCTCTAGTGATCTATGCTCCCTCCCAACCTTCTGAAAAAGAAAGTAAGAGACCACTGATCTAGTCCTTCAGCTTTCTTTTGCAGGTATACAAATGAGGCCAGGCTGGGCGCTGTGGCTCATGCCTGTAATCCCAGCACTTTGAGAGGCTGAGGCAGGTGGATTACTTGAGGTCAGGAGTTCGAGACCAGCCTGGCCAACATGGAGAAACCCCGTCTCTACTAAAACTACAAAAATTAGCTGGGTGTGGCAGCGGGCAGTTGTGGTCCCAGCTACTCGGGAGGCTGAGGCAGGAGAATTGATTGAACCCGTGAGGCAGAGGCTACAGTGAGCCGAGATCACGCCGCTGTACTTCAGCCTGGGCGACAGAGCAAGATTCCCTCTCAAAAAAAAAAAAAAAAAGGCCAAAGACTCCAGGTAAACAGCTAATTAGTAGCAGAGCTGGGATTAAAACTCAAGTCTCTTTCCCAGGTCAATTCTCATTCCATTTATACTACCATTCTTCAGACACATATTTTGATTCTGAAGCCTAAGCCACTATGTACATAATTGCTACTTAATTAGCACTCTTTCACATTTGAAACCATTTGAGTTTACATTTCTTGTTAAAAAGAAACAAGTCAAAAATTTGGCAGTGATTCATAGTTATCTATTGTAAAATTTATTTTAAATCCTAAAGTTTAGCAACATAAGATAATCATTGTTCATAAATAGCTTTATTGAACAGTTATTTGATATTGAAAGGAAAATTGTAGTTAGATCCCTGGACCAGTAGCTGGTTTTTTTTCTGATTTTTTTTAATAATGTTATTATCAATATCCAACAAACATGCTCTTTTTGGACTAATAAAATGGAATATATCTGTTCCTTTATATTATAGATGCTTTCAGAAGGAGTAAGTAAAAACACATTTCTATTTGTGTATAGTAGTATAGTGTATAGTATTGGTGGAATTTTTGTGAGGGTTTTGCAAAAGTCACCCTTTAATCAGGGATATTATCTACAATAAGAGTTTAGTTCTTAGTCACAACTCTTTCATATATACATCCTGGGAAAGATACATAGATCATTTGCTTTCAGACTTTGCTATCTTACAGCTTCTCACAATAAAACTCTCTGGTAGAGTATTCAGATTTCATTTAACCTCGTATTAAATAAAAACTTTACATTTTTATTTATTCATTCACTCAACAAGTATTCATGTGTCAGGCACTGTTCTAGGTACTTCTAAGTGCCACCAGATCTTAAGAGTCTTTTTTGCGTATAGCCATGGATCTCTGTTGTGTTACAGAATAAACTCCAATGCAGTATTTTCATGTTAGACTCTTTCAGGTCCTCCCGCAAAGGGAATTTGAGCTTTGCCACTCAAGTTTCAAGGATTTGGATATAAAATATTGTCAGCATTTTCTCAACCATGTGAGTCAAGAGTGTGTGGTATTCTGTTTAATCAAATATTAATAGATATTTCTGGTTGATAGTATGCCAGGTGAAGTTTTGACTGTGCTGCACATAACAACAGCATTGGTGTATTTTCTTTTGTCTTGCATTATAAGAAGGTTGACTTTCAACGATGTTTACCTTTTCCATTAAATACTTGGTTCTTTCACAGTGGATGAGGGATATCGATGATGTGGTATCTCCAGCCTTTCAGCCATACATGTCCACGTAGTCTTCAACTCCTGGAGAAAAATCACAGAATCCTTTCAGTTGGCTCATGCTTATTGATGATTCTAAACTCAGTTGAGCCCATAGTTCTGTTTATCAGCTCTACTGCTTATCCTGAATTATGTGTGTGTGGTTTTTTTTTTTTTTTTTTTTTTGATCTTACAGCAGTTATTCTAGACCTTTTACTAGTAAATAGAGTTCATTAGGTGTACTGTTACTGTATGAGTTCTTACAACAGTTACCATTTTCATGTGCTTTTGAATCTCGAAAAGGGTGGTGAAAATTAATCCAAACTTGTAAGACCTTGGGAACCTTTCCCTCTTCTGTTAACACACGTAGAACATGGCTTCGGAAATGGGGGTCTGTACTGTCGTTTCTCTTCTTTCTAAAATTTACATTGTATTAGATATTATCTCTTCTTACTTATTTCCAAATCCAACTTAATCTGTCTTGTTAACTCAAATTGTCCAATAATGCAGTGACTTCTCAGAACTGGAACCCTGTGTTATTCTTGGATGCCTCCTGGGAGACTTGTATATACATTTCCTGTTGTGCAGTAGGGGATTAAGGAAGTGGTTGTTGAGTAGTCATAATATATAATGTTCATAATATATAATAGATAATAAGAGAAAGAATACATTCTTTTATGTAGCAAAGACAGACAAGGTAATCCATAGGTTTCATTCCGTTTTTAAATGGGCTTTATTTTATGTTTCTATATTATTTATTCTATATTTTATATATTTTGCATAGATAAACGCTACCTATATTTATGTACTCTGAAATTTCTTTATACAGCTGGAAATTTTGCCAGCTATATAGAACACGACAAAAAGATATAATGCCCTAAGAATCTCACTTTCAGGCAGATAGGTAAAAATTATGTTGGTAAAAAATACTTACTTGCTTTTGTATTTTATTTTGAAGTTTTAAAAAAATTTCCCCCCAAATGCCAGTGACATAAATGTGACTCCAGCTATTGTCATATTTGTCCTTTCTCTCTCCTCTTCCCTGAGCCAAAGCCACCAGGTCATTTGAGATGACCATTGATTCAACCCTGTAGTAGCCAGGGGAGGTCAAAAGTCTCATGCTATATAAGTGAGTATAGCAACTACCACCTCATATCTTGTCATGATTGGCTCTCTATTACTGCTGCCTCCCTCCATAATGTTTTAGAAATCATTCATTATCTATTTCCCTTTTTTAATAAGTGAGAGAAAAAGAGGGAACAAGAAATAGATATTAAATAACTTACCAATGGGGCTAAAATTACTTAATGGCTGAAATTAGAATCAAGAGTCCCAGTCTCTGCCTTGTCTTTCTTTTGAGTTGTGTAGCCCATCCTCTTCTGTGAACTGTGGCTAAGCCATAAGGTGTGTTCAGCATCCAGTGGAAAGCTTTGGAGTGCCCTGTTGCTATAGTAGGCTGGACCAGTCAGTAAGGCAGAGCTGCATTGATGACATCAGTGTTTGTACTGGGGGTGTGGTTATTACGAGGCTCACAGAAGAGGTGCTAGAAATCATTTATAAGTCAAATTCTTTACTCAGGAAGACTTTGAACACTCATTCAGTGTTAGTGAAAGCACTTGTTTTTATTCTTGTAAGCAGTATGTGTTCGTTGTAGAAATTTCAGGAAAAAACACTTTCCCCCCACAACCAACTAAAGCAAGGAAAATAAAATATTACCTGTAATTACAGTGCTCCAAGATATGGGTGGTAATGACTTAGCCGGTTTTATCTGCGTTTTGAACAGATGACCTCTTTGCTTATTTTTCATTATGTATTTAAGAAAAAGTGTGCCATTTAGCCAGGGTAAAAATATATCTACCTCATTGTTCTTAAAGCATACAAATTGGGCAGAGAGGATTTTCTTCCCAGCTGGCTCTCTACAGTAAGGGAAATGACAATAACTTACAGTCCTGGCAGGAGCTAGTGTTCCTTGAGATTCTTTGAGGAGAGCAGGAGCTCTGACTTTGCTTGGCTTGTCAGGCCATAAATTAGTGAAGATAGAAAGCTGTGGTCACTTTTTCTTCCCAAAACAAGAATTACAAGTCTCCTTACTCTTGTACCCAACTTTGAATTAGTCTTCCCCTCAGTGACAAGGTAGACCGAAGCTGTAAAAAATAATTTTATATACCTCACATGGAAGGCAAACATTAGGGATAAAAGAGGTGTTTTATGTTTTAGTAGAGAGAAATCTTCAAAGGGAAGGTGAAACATTTCTTTAACTGATTAAAACTAAAAGTTGTTTTGTGGCAAAATTAAGTCTTCTAAATTCTTTTCATTTTCCTTCAAATTACATTTTTAAAATGTGCTATGTAAAATTGGAACAACAGAAAAAAATGATAGCAGTTCTATTAGTTTGGAAGTATGGATATATTAGCTATGTATTAGCACAACAACAAACCCTAGTCTATTATTGTAGTAGAATGCCAGCATGCTCCTGGGAGCTTGGCATTTCCAGCAGCAAGTGCACTCACACTGGCAGGCTAGGGTTTTAGTGCATGTGTTGAAAACGCCAAGCTTTCCAGAGTATGTGGCATTTCTATTACAATAATGATGATGGCAGGCATTCCATTAAAGGAGTTGTAATGGTTTGTATATAGTCAGTTCTTGTCCTTACAGCTGCCCTACAAAATAGGTATTATCCCTTTTTATAGATGAAAACGTCAAGGCCAAGTTCAGCGAGCTGAGATAGTGATGGAGCTTGAAGGAAGACCAATCTTGTTTTAGAAGGTGCTAATTCTCTTCAGTCCTGCCCCACCTTGTGCCATCCTGCATTCTGTTGCCTCTGACTTTCTCACATAAGGTCTACTTTGCCTCAGGTGAAAAATGTGTTACTAAAATAGCTGCCTATATATTTTTTTCGTTAATTGAATTGTTTCTAATATACAAATAACTCTCAATTGTGAGGAGTCCCAGGGATGTTGTAAAACAGTCTCTTTGCAGAAGTAAATACTCTCTGATTATTTAAAACTTTTTGTATTTTAATTTAGATTTTTAATGAAGATTTTACTGAAAAGATGGTCTAGCTTTAAGTATTAATAACTGTGATAACAGCTTTTGTTATTATGTTATTTTTACTTTTATTTTGTGGTGCTCAGACCAGTTTCTGACTTAGAATGGGAACATTTAGGTTTCATAAGAAGCTAGATATTATATATACTTTTAATACCCTGAGTTATACATTCTTCATTGTTCCATTTACTATGTTTGCTCAAATATGTCTTGGCTAGAAAAGGCTTGTTGAAGCTGTAATTCTAATCTTCTAAGTCAGTGGTTTTTAAACTTCGGTCCCTGGACACTAGCAGTATCAGAATCACCTGGGTAGAACCAGAAACCTTGGACGTATGGGGTCCTGCAATCTTTATTATCATATGCACATTCCAGTGTGAGAACCACCCATCTATATGTTCCACATGCCAAGAGTGCTTGTGTGTTCTTTCATCTTAACAAATTCTTCTGGAGCACCTCCTCCAAGAATAGTCCTCTGTGATGGGGATGCCACAGACCCCTGCTATCTCTGAGCTTCCAGTTTAACTTGAAGTATAGAGAGGAGTGGACTCTTAAAAATAGTCTTTCGTTAAGTTAAAGTATCCTGGGCTTGGGGCCAAAGCATTTAGTTATTTGTGGCTTTTACAGTGCAGGAAGGGCATTACTTGGAGGAACCCCATGAGTTCTTTCATTTGATATACTTTCAAGGGCCTGGCCTATTCTAAGAACTGTGCTGGATCCTTGGGCTACAGAGATGAAAGAGCTCTGCCTCCAAGCTTCTTAACCCTAGCAGAGTTTACTCAAGTGTCTGGATCTGTTAGTTTGCTTCACCCTCATCTTTCTTTCTTTCTTTTCTTTTTCTTTTCCTTTTTTTTTTTTTTTTTTTTATTTTTGAGACGGGGTTTTTATTTCGTTGCCCAGGCTGGGGTGCAGTGGCTCAATCTCAGCTTACTGCAGCGTCTGCCTCCTGGGTTCAGGCGATTCTCCTGCCTCAGTCTCCCAAGTAGCTGGGATTACAGGCGCACACCAACACACCTAGCCAATTTTTTTTTTTTTTTTTGCATTTTTAGTAGAGATGGAGTTTCTCCATGTTGGCCAGGCTGATCTCGAACTCCTGACCTCAAGTGATCCGCCCGTCTTGGCCTCCCAAAGTGTTGGGATTACAGGCATGAGCCACCGCTCCTTGCCTCCCTCATCTTTGAAAATCATTTATGTGTTGGAGTAGAAAGGTTTTATTTGTGTAAGTTTATTGTTTGAGATGTAGAAAACTTGTGTTCCCTTCAGTTCTACTTAATCCAGAGTGTGTACTACCACTGCCTCTCCTAGAGAACATCAGTTTCTTCACCTGTAAAAAGGGGAATATGATGCCTGCTTTGCAGGATGGTTGTGAGAATTAAGTGGGTTAGAGCCTGGGCATAGGGCAAGACATTAGGAATGGTTAGCGCCAAAATGTGAGGGCTCATGTTGCAGTGAGGGATCAGGCGAGAGCTCCATCGTGTGGGTGGAAGAATTTGGCTGCCAAAGGCCTACATTCTCCCCTCCCAGGTCTGAGCATACTTTCCCCTTCCTCTTGGCTCTGGTAAACAGAATTAGTCTTCTGTTTCCTCTTCACCACCACCCCTAAAGCAAACAGCCAAGCATTTCCAAAGGTTGTTTTGCTGTGAGCAGCAATGGGAAATAAATAGGTAAAAGGATCTTCGGCTTCCTCCTCATTTACACCCGGTCCTTGGGAGGCAAAACAAAGCATGCAGAGATGCTAAGAGTGCCACTTGGGCACCAAAGGGCTCCAATAAACTTCATCTGCACTTCAGAAGTTTGGGACCCAGGTGAGAGGCCAAAGTGAGCCCTGAGAGGAAGGAGTAGTGAACTGAGGTGGGGGCAGTGTGGGGTGTGCAGGTGACAAGGGATCCTAGAGAGGAAGGGCTCCAGGGCTGTCCCCACCTTTAAGAAGGGTGGAAGGCCAGAGCTGCTTTCCTTGTATTAGAAAAGGTTGGCATCAGAGAAAGCAGCTTACGTTTAAAAGATTGGGGTAAATAATTTACATTCCTAAGCATTTTTCAGAGTTACAGTTGTGAAAATAATTCAAATTCCACCAATTTTTCTTTTAATCACAACCCCCTCCCCAACTGCCCACCCAGAATCTGAGGCTAGACAATGATGGTTTCCCTTAAATATGCAAGTGAAAATACAGAAATACATCTTGAAAAATTAGTTGATGGCAATTTGTTGTTGGTGGTGAGGAACCCTTATGCACTTCTGGATTTGGTATGACAGAGTGATACGCCTTTTTTTTTTTTTTTTTTTTTTTTTTAATTTTAGCACTTCCCCTTAAACTAGTGCTACTTCTAGGTGCCCATTGCAGATATCCGAATTAGTGGATAAGAGTCTTATTTTCAAAAATAATTTTAAATAATTAATGCCACTCATATCTAATACAGGTATTCTGATCACATGGATTCTTGTAAGAAAATGGTGTCTAAGAATCTACATTAACGAGAAAACAACCAATACTGAGCAGAATACTGCTGGGAACTCTTTAGTTGGGCCCGTCCAATGCATGCTCCATAAATTTTTATGTTGTTTGTATGGTATACTGTGGTTTACAGTCTGGCCTTTGCATTAATTTGCCATTGTTTTTCTCTCAAATATTAATGAAGTGTAGGAGTGATTCAGTTCCAAATAGGCATTTTTAAGGTGGTCTTAAAATAAAGCTTTTCCTTTAAAAAATATTTTTTTCGGAAAGATGAAAACCACTTCATTAGTGATTGCTGGCAAAATCTCCTAATGTCTTCCTATAAGCTGTTTAAGCTTAGCATTAGAAATTAGTGCTAGAGGATTTAATTAGCCAGCTCACAGGATGCAGTCCCTTTAATTTAGAATTTCCCTTTGAGAAAATTATGGAGTTGAAAAGGAATATGATATTTTATACAAGTTTCCATCTTGGGTCCTTATGTTGTTTGTTCTGCTGATCTGGAAATTGTACATGATTTACATTAAAACTTTTTGTTTTTAATATCGATTATTGTAGTGTGGCGTGTTAGATTAAGTGCAATAGTTCTCAGAGTTGGGAAAGGTAAAAAGGTTTTTTTGGGGGCAATGATTAACTCATCTACTTTACCAAGGTTACATAATCAAGTATTAGTTACTATACATTTGGCTAATGCAGTGGGTTTAGTTAACCAATGAATACATTATCATGGGAGGGTTAACACTTTTGCATTTTTAGACTTGGCTTTAAAAAAATTACAGAAAAATTCCTCACAACCCTTGCCACCCTTTCAGCCATAACATTACATTGCCTTGGTTTCTGCCTTTAATTTCCCTGGGGGTTCTTTTTATTTAGGAAAAGGGTAAAAGATGTATTTGTGTAAGTGCTACACCAGTGCTTCTGTTAAATTCTTTTTCAACAAAGAATATGTTACTTGGGCGCCTTGTACACAGGGCGCATACTTTTTTGGAAAGAATCTGCCATGAAAGCAGTAGTTTTTAGTGTGCATGTTTATTTCATGTCTGCCAGTTTATTTTAGCTTAGAAATTTCCTAATGCTTTGAGTTTATAACAGTCTTTCAGTTAACTGAGTGTATATACATATATGCACAAAATGGCCAACTTTTAGAAATTACTTGTGTATTTTAAAATCCCTTTTTTTCAGTCTGATATCATGTGTCTCCTTGTTCCCTTTTATATGCAATTAAAATTTAACCTAAGATATGAAAAATATGTTTTAAGAAAAGCTTAACTTCTTAAGCTTAATTTGGAATGTCAGTGAAGAATTAAACATTTGCTTTCTAGAAACCTTAATCTTTTTAATGTGAAATTAACATAGATGATTTGAGTATGTGTTCATGTGTGAGAACTTTGTCCCTTCAGTGTTTCTCTACTGAGTCTTTTGGACCTACTATAAGATCTAAGTGCAGATAGTGCCACATCAGTATGATGTAGACAAGAGGAGTTCTTTCTTCCACATCTTGGAAGTGCATTATAAGAGCAGTTCTTCAACTTTCTGGTATCATTCTTAATAATGGAAGTGCCCATAGTGCTTTTGCTTATGAGAATTATATCTAATGATATTTACTATGTTTGAAATTAAAAAGGAAAACAAAATTATACATTCAAATAACAGTAATGAACTCACAACATAAACAATATATCTTTATTTAAAAATCTGCAGTTCTCAGAACAAAAATATTTTAGTGAACAGGGTGACACTGTTTTATATTTTTGCAAGCCTATTTAATGTCTGTCTTAAAAGAAGAGCGCTGGACTTTGCTGTCTGTCTCTATGTTCAGTTTGTAATGATACTGGAATGTGATATCATTATATTACACATTGCATACTAATGTGATACTGGAAAACTAAACATACATTCATGAAGAAGATTTTAAATGGCTAATAATGTCTAGATATAAGTATTTTTTAAAATATTGATCTTGTGGGCCCTCTCAAAGAGACTTAGGAACCTCTTGGGGGGTCCTAGGACCATACTTTGAGAATCATTGCATTATAACATTTTAGAATCCTTTATGGTTACCAAAAAAGATTCTCCCCTAATACTTTCTAGTTTCTCTCTATATGAAAGTAACACTCTTTCACAAAATTAACTATTTGTGAGTTGACAGAACTTAATAGGAAAATGGGGAAAGAGAGCTGGGTTGAGTAAAGGTATAAGTAACTCTTTGAAATATTTTGGTTTTGCCATCAAATAGCAGTGATTCCTCTAGTATTGTCTGACTGACTTAACTGAGACATTCTCAGTGATCCCTCTCATTTTCCAAGCCATCTCCACAGGCTAGACCCCTCCTCCCCTCAAGATTCCAGTAGCTTAGAAAAAGAAAGTGTTATGGGTGAAAGGGAATGTGTCCGACACCCCTCCCCTGTTTCTCCAGCTGGGAAGGGAAGGAAAGGGAAATAAAATTTAATGAGCACTTTTACTATGTGCCAGGTGCTTTACATATGTTATTTCATTTTAATTCCCCAAACAACCCTAGGAGGTATTTCTAGCCACATTCTGCACACAAATAAAGCAAGATTCAGAGAGGTTAAATATTTAATGTAAGATACGTAGCATTTAAGTGGCAGAACCTGATCCAAACCAAAGTCTATTCCCAAGGACTATACAACACTATGCCTTGGTTTGTGCTTTGTTTTTCTTCAGTTCGTGCAGATTAAGAATGTGGATTCTAACATTTTATTGGGTTCTGTGACAGCATGATGATAAAACAGTTTGTTCTGTGAAGCTCTTGTGGAATTAACTGTCTTTCACTGGTTATGTTTTATAAAGTCAAATAAATATTTTAAGAAAAGGTTTGCATAATTTCAGTTTTATTTCTACAGTTAATTATCCGTGTTTTTCCATAGAGTGCAGGATTGTCCCTTTTGTATGCTCAATTCTGTTATATAGAACAGCTAACTATCCCAGAGGAAGATTCTGCATTTGCAGCCCTAAAACAGCTGGTCATCATAGTTTGTCAAAACTCTAGAAAGGCAAAAATCAGTTCTCAGGAACATTGTTTTGTCTTGAAACAAAACCTAAGAGGTAAGACCAGCTGGGGGGTGTCTCACAGCCTTATTGGGATTATTGAGGGAGGAACAGTGTCCTTGTTTGTCCTGTGGGTTCTCTCGTATGATTTAGGATCCGCAGAGAATGAGTTGGTAGAACTTCAAAGAAGGTTTCTCAAATTGGAGAGGCCAAAATACACCACTATACAATCCTGAAGTAGTCTTGGTTGAATTCCTGCATATTGACTGAGTCATTGTATTGCGTAGTCTTACAAAGTAATATACCAGCTGCCCTTTATGTGTATGTGTATAATTTTCCTGTATTTAAAGTAAAACCTCTCTCCTTTAACATGCTCACCTAAAGGTAAGGGGAGCCACCCCTAGCCCTGCCAAACAAAACAAAACAATAGGCCTCAGAGCATTAAATAGCTGCCACAAAGCTAGTCAAATTAAAGATGCCATTACCTGAGGACAAAGAAGTTTCTATAAAGTTAGCAGTATAGGAGAGGAGTTATCCTGGTAGCTGATGGTGGAGAAAGGTAACAAAAAGAGCCTACTTTAAAAATACTGGCATCTGCAGTTGTCTGTTGGAGTTCTTCCCCATTCAGTAACACCCTAAATGGTCACCTGATTAGGGGGGCAGAGTAGAATTTATGACATTTAGAAATACTTTTGCCAAAAATGATTGGATTTTTTGGGCATTTGCAAGATAATCTAGAATTACTTGGAAAATGAACATTCATAAAACACCTTAATCTTTGATGATCTCAGAATATTGAGTGTTATGCTATAAGACATGTATATGTTTATTTGTGCTTTCACATTTCTCTTGGATTTAAATTGTTTTGGAGGTCACAATATTTTATTGTTTGCTTTTTAAAAAACTTTACAAGAATAGTAAATTTTAAGTAACAAAACTGTATAATATGTGGGATTCCCTCCTGCATAATTGTGTGATGTCAAGATTCAATATACTTCTTTTCTGACTTGTACTGAATAACTCATGTGAATAAAGCAGGTCATTTTTGTAGAAACTATTTGAGGGCTTCACCAGTTTTTATAAGGCCTTTTATTTATTTATTTTTTTAAGGCAGAGTCTCCCTCTGTCACCCAGGCTGGAGTGCAGTGGCGCGATCTTGGCTCACTGCAAGCTCCGCCTCCCGGGTTCACGCCATTCTCCTGCCTCAGCCCCCGCCCCCCGACCTCCAAGTAGCTGGGACTACAGGCGCCTGCCACCACACCTGGCTAATTTTTTGTATTTTTAGTAGAAACGGAGTTTTCAGCGTGTTAGCCAGGATGGTCTCGATCTCCTGACCTCATGATCCGCCCGCCTTGGCCTCCCAAAGTGCTGGGATTACAGGCATGAGCCACCGTGCCTGGCCAAGGCCTTTTCTTTGATAGTTAAATCAGTCTTTTTTGAAGCATCTGTTATGTTATCTCCGGGTAGACTCTTTAAGTACTAACTGGTTTAACTCTTGGATCCTTAATTGTCTTGGCTTTGCCTGTGATTAGAATCGTTCTCCATCTTCAAGGTGTGGGGATGGGGAAAATATTATCTCCAATATCACTTTTGCAGAGAGACAAAGACACTGAGTTGGTTGGTGAAGAGAAATGTGACAGTGTTAAGTGGGAAGAGACTGATTTTATAAATGGTCAGTTTTCCTATTAACTGGTTTGCCTGTGCAAGTACATATATGACAGGTGGAAAACAAGAGTTTGCCTTGAACTAAATGCACAGAATGTGCTTGGGAACTTTCCAGACTCTCTCTTATGATCCCTTGGTAATTTTCTTGTCTTGATCTGTGCCTGTCCCAAGAATTTTTAATTATTGTGGGTTTATATTACATCTGCATATATTACAGCAAGGCCGCCCTCATTATTCATTTTTGAGATTTGCTGGAGTGTTTACTTTTTCATGTGACTTTTTCTTTATGGGAACATAGATATTTAAAAATTTTAGAATATTTACTATGTACCCTTTCTTTAATTGTGGTTTTTCAGAAAAAGTTGTTGATTAAAAGACATAAAGGAGACTGGAATATCCATTCTGAAACAAAATATTTGTGGAAGAAAACCAAAGATTATTACATGACAATTCTCAAAATTTCTTATTGTGAAGCAGTAATAGTGACTTGTTTTTAGGGAATGCTCTTTTTTCATTGGTGCATTTGATAAAGATTATTGCAACACCTTTCTCATTTTACTAAATGTTGCTGAGAATGATCAAGGTGAAATTATATTACCTCTGAAAGATTTCTTAGGAGTAGCATTTCTTTCAACTGTCTGACCTGGGTGGACTCTGCGGGGGAAGACAGTAAGCGGGGTTCAGATGTCCTGTGTGTAAACCCTTACCATTGTCTGGCCGTCATTCTTGAATTTTACCTCTGCAGCTCCATGTGCACCACCCCTTCCGGAGTCCCCACATGGTAGCAATCCTTTTCTTTGTGAATGAAGGGGAACTGGAAGAAACAGTGGCCAGCTAGATGAATTTTATTAAAGTAGCATCAATAGAGGAAGGCTGGGAAAGAGCCCAGGGCTTCACTGTGTAGCATTCAAGTTTCAGGCACCTGAAATCCTGAGGTCAGTCTGAGTCGTGGAGGTTCCCAAAACTATATTCTTCTTACTCCCTTCAGGCTTATCCTTGGCCACTGTTTATGGCTTTGAGAGAGAGAGAGGTTGGGATTGAATGGATGCTCCCCCTTACCATCCACCCCAATTTAGGACAGCCTTCCTCTGCAATGTAGGGAAAGAGAGCATGGAGGAGTTGTCCTCTGGCCAAGCCGGTCAGGACTGCCTGGTGGGCGGTGGTGGTAGAAGGCAGTAAGCTGTAGCTAGTGCTGTCCAAGGGGAAATGGCCACCGGGGCTGGGTGAATGCCTCATGTGTGGGCCATTATAGGCAGCAAAACGGCCATTGGTCATGGAGCTCATAGAGCAGGGGTCCCCCAACCCTGGGCCGTGGACCAGTACCGGTGGACTTAGATTCTCATAGGAGCGCAAACCCTATTGGGAATTGGACGTGTGAGGGATCTAGGTTGCATGCTCCTTATTAGAATCTAATGCCTGATGATCTGAGGTGGAACAGTAGAAGTTTCATCCTGAAACCATCCCCTTCCCCCATCCATGGGAAATTATCTAATTGTCTTCCACAAAACTGGTCTCTGGTGCCAAAAAGGTTGGGGACCACTGTCATAGAGGATTTCTGTGTGGGTGTAAGTTTAAGGTATAAGGCCTCTTAAGGCTTTTTCCACCTTGGTAATTTTGTACCGTGTGTGTGTGTGTGTGTGTGTGTGTGTGTGTGTGTAATAACCATACATCTGTATAACTTTCCTGTGTATGTGACATGGAAGAGAATCATCATTATGAGTTACTTAGGTGGTAGTGTATATGAGATTTGGTGGGCCCTGCAATTCTATAAGCAGTTGCTGCTCATAGACATTGCTGTATTGGGATATATGTTATGCATGTTACAGAAAGGATTATTAAATTTAAAAATTTTTCTGGTCAAAGTTTGTGAAAGGGACCCCCTTAGAGTTGCAATATTGGTTGGTTGGGGCCAGCTAGTGGCTGCCTAGAATAAAGGTGGGGAGAGTTTGTTTTTGAGAAGAAAGCTGAGCTGACTGACTCTACTTTAAAAAAGGGGTAGAAAAAAGAAGAAAACCACTGATCCCACTGATCTAGGGGATTATTGTCTTGTATACCCCGATTCAGAGTAGAGTAATGATGGCCTCTGAGTGCTGTAATCTAACCACTTCCTATAGGTATGATGGTAATGTATGGCAATATATGTTTTCATATGGTTGTGTAAAATACTTTAGCATATCTGTTGAATACCATTTTTTTTTAACCTGTAAGGTGCTGGTGCTAGTAGTGGTTACTGGCCTGAAAGTTTTTACTTGAATATAAAGGCTGTCATATTTTTTTCTTGCTGCTGTCAAGTCCCACACATTTCAAAGGATTAGAGCATTTCATGGCATGTGAATGCAGAAGCTAAACCCTCCCTTTCTTTCTTTCACCCTCAAGGTTTCCACTTGAGCGGCACAGTGACAGAACCTGCAATACAATCGGAGCCAGAAACTGTTTGCAACGTGGCCATCAGCTTTGATCGTTGCAAGATTACCTCAGTGACCTGCAGCTGTGGAAACAAGGACATATTTTATTGTGCCCATGTTGTGGCACTGTCTTTATACCGCATCCGCAAGCCAGATCAGGTCAAACTGCATCTTCCCATTTCAGAGACTCTCTTTCAAATGAATAGAGACCAACTGCAAAAGTTTGTACAGTATTTGATCACAGTGCACCACACAGAAGTTTTGCCAACTGCTCAAAAATTAGCAGATGAAATTCTTTCCCAAAATTCAGAAATCAACCAAGTTCATGGTGAGTATAGACATTGACTCTTTAAATGTCCTCTCTGGATCCTTTTTCACTTATAAATTCAATTATTCTGCATAAAAATGAATTAAATGTAAAATAGGTCATCAGCATTGCTCTTAGTTGGTCAAAAGAGATTTTTACATTCGTATTCTAAAACATTTCTTTTGAAGTGTTTTGTGTTAGGTGCCAAGCCTTTTGTGCTCAGAAAAATCATACATGTTAAAGCTTGGTTCTTATACTTCCTTTATATTTAGTCACATTTCATCAAGTACTAGATATTAGTTATGCAGAGCACTTATTTAATTCACCCTTGTCAATACACTGACTTGTGCCTATTGTGAATTTTTTCATTTTCTTTTAAAATTTATTTTCCAGTGCAGGAAAGTTTCTGATCAGTTGCCTCATATTAGGAAAATAAATTGTTTTTAGAAAAACATTAGAGCTTGTTTAGAGAGAATTTGGAATGTGAATATTTTGTATAAGAAAATACAAAAAGATTTCTTTTAAATCTTTTATACATTGAACATGTTTTCTCATTTATTTGTAAACACATTTATTGAGTGTTTATTTTATGCAGTGCAAATATGTCAACTTACAAGAATATATACGTGCAACTTTTCAGAAATATACGTACCACTTATTTCCTAGAGTACATTAATATAAGATAAATAATGTTGTCAAAACATAGGTTGCTTGTATTTTTAAAACATTTGGACATAATTTTAAAAATATTTAAAAATGTTGAAAAAAGTAATGCAGTTTTGACTAAACAGCTCTGGGACCTAACGTTGTTACATTTCTTTATTTATATTGATTTGAAATCTAGGACTAGTCTCTCAACCCTATTCTTTTAGGTTTTCCTTAGTGGGTTAGTTGATACAGCAAATAAAAATGTTTCAAAAAAGCAGTTTGAGGTCCTTTTTTGTAAACTTTAAAAATTACGAGATATAAAAATGTAGAAAAGTACATATAATATGAATGTGCAGATTAACAAAGTGAACTATTACCCAGGTCAAGAAATAGATGGCTCTTAGCACTTGAGAGGGCCCCAAGTACCCCCTTTCAGTCACAAGTTCCTTTCTCTTCCCCTTAGTAACCACTGCCTAGTTTTATAGTTATCACTTCCTTTGCAGTTTGTGTTTTGTTGTTTTTGACATCATTAAACATTGATTTAGTTTTATCTGTTTTTAAACTTTGTATAAATGGAATAATACAGTATGATTCTTGTATTACCTGACTTCTTTCACTCAGAATCATGTTAAGATTTACCCATATTTTTTCACATACCTGTAATTTATTCATCTGGTGAAGCACTGTCTAGTAGAAATATAACATGAACCTTCCCATAGAAATAGAATATTAACCACATGCATAGTTTTAAATATTTTAATAGCCACATTTTAAGAAGTGAAAAAGAAACAAGTAAAATTAATTTTGGTAGTATGTTTTCTTTCACTCAGTATATCTAAAATATCGATCCAACGCATATCATAATATTCGTAAATGTTCAAGAAAAATGTTGTTATTTTACTTTTTTTCATGTTAAGTCTGTGAAATCTGGTTTCTGTTACACACCTCACAACATAGCTCAAAACACTGGTAGCTACACTGCAAGTGCTCAGAGCCACATATGGCTAGTGGCTGCCACGTTGGACAGCACAGCTCTAGAGTCTTCTGAGTATGAGAATACTACTATTTATTTGTCTGTGTTCACTTTTGATAGGCCTAGTTTTGAAAGGGGCTGCTGTGAACATTCTTTTACAAGTCTCCTGGTGCTGTGAGATACTTCTAGCGTGGTTTCTCTGTCAGAGGAAATCCACATAGTTGTATTTCTTCTAGTATTCCCCATATCAGGCTCAGCTTTACTAAAGTAGCCATCATGAGGTGTGTAAAGCGTTTGACTTGGTAGTCTGCCAATGTTAAATAACAGGAGTGTAAACAACGCTGCCACAGAAGTACCTTCAGCCCTTCAAAAGCACATGTATTCAAGGACTTTTTCAAGCAGGCTTCTGCTCTGTCATATCATCTGCCTCAAATCTTGCTGCCTTGTGAAAATTCAGGCCAGCTAACGGTCATCCTAGAGAGTTCTCTGTTTGTGGCTTCTTACTAAATTGTACATTGGAAGCGGAGAACAGAATATACTGTTTCTTCAAACTTTTATGCATTCTCTCCTTTCCCTCCTTTTTTCCTTAGGTCATGTAATCCGCTAGGATCACTTTGTTCTCTTGAGCTTTAGTAAAACCGAAAGCCTCCATCAGTAATGATTTGCTTGTTCTGCATTTCTCTTGATTGTTTTGAAGGATGGTAGCCCCTAAAGTTTCTTATCAGAAAGATTTTTCAGTCTGTGTTGAAATAATGGAACTAATGAAACAATGTAAACTAAAGTTGGATGAGATAATGTGTTCACATGATGTAGTTCTTTCATAGTTTCTAAAATAGGAAAGCCTATCAAGGATAGATTGCAGGTTACCTTTAGAGTCAATATGATTTCCTAGTAACTTGTGTATAGGAACAGCTTCTCCAGAGCAGTGAATTTGAGCAATTTATCCCGCCAGCTTTCTCTTCACTTAATTTATCATCAAATTTGCTCTCAGCCTGGAAATGGACCAATTACATGAGCTGCCTTCCTGCCTTCCATTCTAGTTTGACAAGTGGTAAAAAAGAGAGGTAGGAAGCAAGCCATGGTGACCTTAAGTGATGAAATGGGAAATCTGCTCCCTGGAGGGTCTTATTTTAATTGTTAATGACTTAATAGGGGGTGGGATTAAAACTGTTTTACAAAAAAAAAAAAAAAATGTTATTGCAGTTACTTGACAACATGATCCCACCTGCCTATAAAGATCTGTATGTAAGGCACTCTCTTTTAAGAAATCTGTTTCTAAAGCAGTACTTTCTTGCATGGTTTTGTGGATACACTTTTTCTTTGAGACAAAAGTCTTGAACATGAATATTGGGAGGATTTAATTTTTCTCTGAGGAAAAGCATCACTTTTACCTCACATAAATAAAAGAGTTAAGATATGATTTAGACTTGATTAGTAGGCATCATAAAGACAAGGTTTAGCTTATCCAAATCTTTTTTGGAAGAAAGGCATATTATATATAATTTATGAGTAAATACAAAATATGTTGTTAACAGTAGGTTTTTCCCCTTTCCCTTGTGAACTTAACCTAGTAGTTGTTCTTAGTAGTTGTTTTTCTTATTATTTTGCAATATTTTTTTTAAAGGTTTATCCTGGGGAATTAAAGTTTTTCAAGCCTATTTCACACACATTGTTCTTCACAATTTCCTTGTGAGCAATATTCTTGCAATTTTTATAATTGCAGTAGTTTGTAGATAAAGAAATCAAGGAGAATGAGTTTAGTGACTTATCCAAGGTCACAGATTCAGTGAAAGTTGTTGGAATATAGTTTGTCATCATAATAGTTCAGTCCTTGTCAGTAGACCATTTTACATTTCAATATGTTTTCATAAAATTTCCCACATAATTTTAATTAGATTATAAAATTAACCACTACATTCTAAAAGAGGCTGTAAGATAGTTAATGTTAATGGCCCACCAAGGAGATTGCCAGTTGTAGTTCTGTATTTTTAAAGGAAAATTGTTTGCTCTTGGTTTTATAATCTAATAAAACTTTCTAGTGTCCATATTTTTAAAAAAGAAGCTGGTGTCTTTGCTAAGTACTTTTCTAGAGACTTACAGATTTCCAAGTGCTAACCCCACTCTTGTAGTTAATTAACTTGGTCTTTTCTTTCCTTTATGCTTCCTATTAAAGTAGATGTATTGTAGATTGGTAAACTGTGGTGTAGGGACAGAACACTGAACTTGAAATCTAGAGGCCTAGAATCCAGTATTGTCTCCACTACATATTACCTGTGTGACCTTGGATGGGACCCATTTTTTCTCATATTTAAAATGCTCATAATCTTCTCTATCAGTGTTGGGATAATTTTAATCATATGATGGATAATTATAAAAAAGATAACTGACCTTACTTCACATTGGGGTATCCACAAGTACTCATAGTTAAGAAGAGAGAAGCTGGTAAAGGGATGGATAGTACTATAATTGGAGGTCAGATTGCTTTCCCCTGACTTTCTGGCACATATTTCCTCCTCTTTTATTTTCTCTCCTACGGCTTTTCTTACACTAATCTTCCTATGGGCTAGCCTGTACTGGGCAGATTACCACAAGGAAGGACAGTCTGAGGGGAAACTGGCCTTGACCGCAACCGAGAATAGAGGAAAAAAGGAAAGGATCATTTCAGTGGCCCTTTTATTCCCATGGCCTGGACTAATCCTGAAAGTAGCCCAGACAACCCCTCACTTCCCTGTCATGTGCCTAGAGATGCCATCTCAGCTGGCCAAATGTAGAAGGCATTTATTCACATATTGGATGAGGGTTGACATATGACATCTAAGATCTCTTCCGCTCTGTGTCTTTGCTGGTGGTTATCTACAAAGGCATAGGAGGAACCTAGGCTCTGTACTGCAAAGGTGTACCTTCTGTAGCTTCACCCAGGCGTGCATTCATGTGTTGTTCTTCCATTTCAATTTGTTTGAGCATGGTTCTTACACAACCAAGACCAAGAATTCCATTCATGTCTGCCTGTCCTGCTTAACCTTGCCTCTGAATGCCTTTGTGTCGTGGCCACGTTGTATATCAGTCTATTCAGACTCTCCCAGGTATTAGCAAACAAACAAGCAAATCTATTCAGCAGTCCCATCTTCATTGCATAGCTCTTCATTTTCATTTGATTGTGAGCTTTATCAGGCTGAAACTGTGGCCTGTGTATCCTGATAGCTTCTGTAAGCACAATACTTAAGACGTAATAAGTACTCATATATGTTAAGCAAAAAGTATGACTGTCATTTTTCATTCTGTTTTGTTTTTAGTAGGAAGTGGGTATTTATTCTTTAAAGACATGTACACTTTTATGTTCCAAATCTACCAGTGAGTGACAGCTGGAGTCATCTGATGGAGGCCTCATGTCACATTTTCCTTCCTTTTATTTCCCTGTGGATGGTTGTGTTTATTGTAATTGGGCTTGCCTTAGCAACCAGTTTTTGCAGGTATCCTAGGGAGGTAATTTGATTGTTAGTATCATACCCTTTCTGTTGTATAATAGAACATTCTGGTGTTGACAGTTGGTAAAACAAAGGTATGGTCTCCTGATGGTCTGTATAATTAGCAAATATATTCTGTAGGAGATAGTTCAAGTCACTTTCACTATACCATCTTTAAAGTGCAGTGGAGTGAAACTTAAAGAAAATTTATAAAAGAAGAATTCATGTAGTAGTATTGAACTATCTAAAAAGGCAAGTCCTCATTTTTTTTCCCATTCCCAACAGCTCCCTTAGTCTCCAAAACCACCCTTATTCTCACAAGGCAGGCACTGTGGAGAGCATGGTTCATATTCTGAGACATTTTTCCTCATGAACACACATGTGCAGACATGTGCACACATATATGAAGTTTTAAAATAAAGAATTCAGAAAATAGTCTTCAGTTTTTTTCTCTTAATATGTCATGAATATCTTATGTTAGTACTCTTATTATGTAGTTCTGTTTTAATTGTAGTACAGTATTTGTAGTATGGATATATTTAGCTTTTAACTCACTGAATGACTTTGAGGATGTTGTTTGCATTTTTCCCTGTATATACACTGTTGCTGTGACCATCTTTATGTGTGAATGTGTGTGTGTATGTGTGAATTTGTATAGATGTAATAGATTCTTAGTAGTAGAAATGCCAGAATAAATGATATATACATTTTGAATTTTGTAAGTACTGCTGAACTTCCCTTCAAAAATTACCAGTTTTACCCTTAAGTTGTAAGTAAAACTTGATGTTTCTATAAGGATGTTTTTAGGCTGGGCTTGGTGGCTTATTATACCTGTAATCCTGGGACTTTGGGAGGCTAAGGTGAGTGGATCAGTTGAGCTCAGGAGTTCAAGACCAGCCTGGCCAACATGGTGAAACCCTGTCTCTAGTAAAAATACAAAAATTAGCTGGGCATGGCGGCGTGCACCTGTAATCCCAACTACTTGGGAGGCTGAGGCAGGAGAACCACTTGAACTTGGGAGGCGGAGATTGCAGTGAGCCGAGATCACACCACTGCCTTTCAGCCTGGGTGACAGGGCGGGACTCTGTCTCAAAAAAAAAAAAAAAAAAAGTGTTTTAAAAAAACGGATAAAATCTATGATCATGTACAGGTGATCCCTTTTTTTTTCTTAATATGAAAAGTTTTTGCATTTCACTTTATTGCCAAAGAAGTCGTCTTTGAACTTATGTCTCTTAATTAGGAGGAATTATAAATCTCTAGCCCACGAGGAATTTGTTGGGGAATGCAAAAACAGCCAGGTTACTTTTAGCCCAATACCCTTCATCCTCTCTTCGCCTCCACATCTTGCCTTCCCTCACACTCTTTGGTCATCTCTGACACCATCCCAACCCTCATAATTTAAAAAAGATTGCTGCCAGCTGTGATCAGTTTCCTTGCCCATCCCTCTCTCATTGAGCTGGCCTCCGATCTCTCCCGTTTGGCTAGAAGAGCTTATCATTCCCATCTCCCCCACAGTGGCGTTTCTCATACCTCCCACTGTAAAACTATTCAGAGTGTTTAAGAGTTTCAGCTTTGAAGTTGGGCAACTTAAGTTAGAATACTGGCCCTTTGCTTTCCAGCTTTGTTACCAAGGGGCAAGTAACTGAATCTCTTCAGGCCTCGGTTTTCTTGGTTGTCAAATGTGGACAATGAAGACTGCCCATTTTATAAGGTCAGGATGGTCAAGGAGTAAAAGTGAGCTGCTATTACCGTCATCATTGTGATGTGGCAGTTGATAGGAGTCCTCAAGGGCAGTGGTAAATATTTAAGGAAAATATTTGTGAACCAGTTTTTTTTTTAAGTCTTTTAAAAATAATTGGAGTCAACTATTCTTAAAGCCTGAAAACATAGTAGATCTCTTTTAATAAATCTGAAGAGTTGAATTATGTAAAAATAAGACTTCCTGAGAACTTTGCATTTAAATATCTTTATTTGTGTACTGAGTAATCATTAATACATTTATTAGATAAGTAATGGAAAATAATGTACCTGAAAAGCACTCTGGGTTTATACTCTGCAGTTTTTAATGAGCATTAGAGAATGTACAAATACTTTATTGCTTTTTTCCATATAAAATAGATGATTATTTCTGTACATGAATACCTATACTATTGAACTGCTGAAGTAAATTAAATGATAATAAGAGATGAATAATAAAATCAGAAGAGAGGAAAATAATAGAGGAGGGGCCATAAACCCTGACAGGTCTATTTGAGTTCCCTGAGATATATGCTGATGGCAGTGCTGCTTATTTACTTCCTTGGCATTTAGCTGAAAGGAAGGTGGCTTGTTGGGGGAGCAGAACCTGGTGCACATCAGGCCTTCCTGTGTCATTAGCCTCCACAATCAGGAAAATGGCTTGTCCTCTGATTGCTCCTGGAGAGGACACCACACTATTTTATGGCAGTAGAATTACGTGGAGTGACCATAGAGGATGGAAGGTGATGAAAGATCTGGCTGTTTCAACTATAACAAAATTGTAAATTGGAATAAAGGCATTAGTACCCCTTTGAAAGGAGACTTTAATTCAGGATAAAACTTAAATCTTTTCTAAAGATCTAAAGAGTGTGTTTATTGAGTGTTATCATCTTTCAGAGGTCTTCTAGTTCTCTCTTCTCTGCTGTAAAGAAAGAAATTTTTTTGAGTCTGAGTCACTAAAGTTTGTTGTCTTGCCTTTTCCCTCTCGATGCCAATGGTTGGTGTCAGATTTTGCCTGTAAGACAGATCGACCAAGACCTTTGTAAGCCACCGACTTAATGTTTCCTAGCTTTAACAGCAAACCCTAAAACTGTAGGAGATGGCCTTCTTCTGTAGGTCCCCAAAAGAGGCTGAATTAATCACCTCTGCAGTGTAGACATCTGCTGCCTAAATTCTGCCTGGATAGGCTGAATTTGACGAATTAATTTTAACAAACAGGGACACTGCTACATAAATGTAAATGTAAAAGCATTATTTGGAAAACGGTGTTACTGTGGCAGTTGGGTCACAGTTAAGACGAAGATGTTAACTTTGTTTTGTTTTGTTTTGTTTTGTTTTGTTTTTTGAGACAGAGTCTTGATCTGTGCCCCAGGCTGGAGTGCAGTGGCGCGATCTCGGCTCACTGCAAGCTCTGCCCCCTGGGTTCACGCCATTCTCCTGCCTCAGCCTCCTGAGTAGCTGGGACTACAGGCGCCGGCCACCACACCCGGCTAGTTTTTTTTGTATTTTTTTAGTAGAGGCGGGGTTTCACGGTGTTAGCAAGATGTTAACTTTGTAAACAAAAGACCTTTGCTCTTTCTTGTTTTGAATTTGTTTTCCAGCAAAGTAGATAAAATAAAGCATTAAGTCTTCAATTGGAAGTCAAAGCTGTGAATAGCTCCATGCACCAAAAACAGCATAAGCCAGTTATAAACGTGTCTTCATAGCTCAGTTTAAAATCTGCGTAATGATTTGGTGGTATCTAACACCTAGAAGTAACTGTATCCGTGGCATGAGACAGATACCTCATTCAGTATGGCTTAAATATGCTTTATTAGATGCACTGGAGAGGTGTCTGTCTGATGCCTCAGGATCATAAATACTTTTAATTATTGAGATCTAGAATGTGCCACCCTGCTTAACATTCTCTCCAGATAGAATTCTACTGCTCCTACCATTTTTATCCCCAGCAAAGATTCTGAATCAGTGAGTCTGAAGTGGTATCTCAGCATCTATTTTTCACAATATGCCTCTGGCATTTTGATATGCCGTTACTTATCAAAAGAACTATTGGGGCAAGAGAGTTTGATGTTGGGATAAATCACAACTAAATCAGAACCAAATCAAGCAGTAGACAGGGGATGCCAAAGACTTAGATAGTAGTCCTTCATATTCATGAATTCTCCTTTGCTTTCTGCCTGTGACATTACATTACCAAGGTAGGCGGGTAAATCAAACTCTCACACATCCATCTCTGGGAATGAGAGACCAAATTGTTCTACTTTTTTTTTCCAACAGATAATTTGACTTTCCCCGAAGGCCTGAAGAATTAAGCTTCAGTAATAAAATGCCCACAAAGATTAATTATACAGTTGTAAATATTATAGCATTTATTATTATAAATATAAATAAGAGCAAAAACATGATAGGCTTTAAAACATTTTAATGGACCATTTAATTTACATACATACAGATTCTGGTTCCTGCCCAACGGGGGGAATATCTAATAGCAACTATATAAATACATGAGTTATGTTTCTTTTTGCATTCCCTTCTCAAAGCTAAATGCTGAGAGGTTTGTCTTTGATTATAGACAGCCATTAACAAGTAGACATAAATTTTGCAAATCTTACATTTTATATAAGGCTTAGGCAACATTGTAATGCATGTAATCAAGACATGTTAGGATTTAAATAGTTAAAACTACAAGAAAAGAAAACCAAATACCGCATGTTCTCACTCATAAGTGGGAGTTGAACAGTGAGAACACATGGACACAGGGAGGGGAACATCACACACCGGGATGTTTTGTGGGGTGTGGGGGGCTAGGGGAGGGATAGCATTAGGAGAAATACCTAATGTAGATGACGAGTTGATGGGTGTGGCAAACCACCATGGCATGTGTATACCTATGTGCATGTTCTGCACATGTACCCCAGAACTTAAAGTATAATAAAAATAGTTAAAACTTAGCATTAGTGTTAAATACATGAATTTGCACTTTTGGGGAAATTATTGTTGTAGACATTAAATTTCCTGGTCTATTATGTATAGTGTACGTGTCTTATTCCTAAAATATAGAATGAATCTATGTTTTATTTACCTACTAGTTATCTTTGCTTGCAGTCTTATGAGTAAGTCAGGAAGATTTCTATATCACATGAGCAGATTTCTAATTTTTATTGCTTAGTTAATTTTTTTCTTTACATTATAGAATTTTAGAGTTAAGGAAATGGAGGCCTGAAGAGCTTAAGTTATTTGCTGGAAAATGCATAGTTTTTCCAAACAGTGCCTACAACTGAAATCTTCTGAATTCTAATCCATCCTCTCAACTAGTGTGTAGACTTTGGGCCATTTTTTTTCCCCCAGTGCATTTCCTTCTTGCCCAGTACTGTAAAGAAGTAAGTTAATTCTAATACTAGCTTACCAAAAAATAAAAATAAAAACCCCAACTTAATGTATCAGTTCATTTTTCGATTGCTTATAACAGAATACCAGAAATTGAGTAATTTATAAAGAAAATGAATTTATTTCTTACAGTTCTTGAGACTGAGAAGTCCAAGGTTGAGAGGCGGCATCTTGTGGGAGCCTTCTTGCTGGTGGGGACACTGTGGGCACAGGGCCTTGCGTGGTAAGGGAGCTGAGCATGCTAACATGCTAGCTTAGGTATCTCTTCCTCTTATAAAGACACCAGCTCCCTCCCATGATAACCCATTAAGCCATTAATATACTAATCCAAGAATGGATTAATACATTCATGAGGGCAGAGCCCTCATGATCCATTCACCTCTTAAAAGGCCCCACCTTTCAATACTGCCACATTGGAGTTTAAATTTCAATACGAGTTTTGGAGGGAACAAGTATTCAGATTTTCTTAAAAACTTAAGAAAACATAATTCATATATTTATACATTTGCTATTAGATTTTTCTTCACTTGAACCAAAATCTGTATGTATGTATGTATGTATGTAAATTGTCCATTAAAGCAATTTTAAAATCCATCATATTTTAAAAATATATAATAGTGTCCAGGCACGGTGGCTCACGCCTGTAATCCCAGCACTTTGGGAGGCTGAAGTGGGCAGATCACAAGGTCAGGAGATCGAGACCATCCTGGCTAACAGGATGAAACCCCGTCTCCACTAAAAAATACTAAAAAAAAAAAAAAAAAATTAGCCGGGTGTGGTGGTGAGTGCCTGTAGTCCCAGCTACTCAGGAGGCTGAGGCAGGAGAATGGTGTGAACCCAAGAGGTGGAGTTTGCAGTGAGCCGAGATCACACCACTGCACTCCAGCCTGGGCAACAGAGCGAGACTCTGTCTCAAAAAAAACCAAAAAAAACAAAAAAAACCCACATATATATATATGTGTATATATATATATATATATGGTGTTTTTAAAATCTATCCAATTTTAAGGAAAAATATACATTGTGTAATTTAAGTCAAGAGTAATTTCTGTATTCTTCTATCACTTTTCACTATTATTGGGGGAACCCGCCCCCAATATTTCAACGTATTTTCTTTCTATTTTCCATAAATGTCAGGCGACTGAGAAATAAAGAGTACAAAGAGAGGAATTTTACAGGTGGGCCGCCGGGAGTGACATCACATAGTGGTAGAACTGTGATGCCCACCTGAGCCTCAAACCAGCAAGTTTTTTATTAAGGGTTTCAAAAGGGGAGGGGGTGTAAAACAGGGAGTAGGTACGAAGATCACATGCTTCAAAAGGCAAAAAGCAGAACTACTAATAAGGGTCTAACAAAGATCACATGTTTCTGAGGGAACAGGACAAAGGGAAAAAGCAAAACCACTGATAAGGGTGCAAAAAAGATCACAAGGTAAAGGGCAAAAGCAGAACTACTGATAAGGGTCTATGTTCAGCGGTGCCCGTATTGTCTTGATAAAGATCTTAAACAACAAAAAACAGGGTTTGAGAGCAGAGAACCGGCTGACCACAAATTAACTATGGTGGTGGAGTTTCTCCCCTCCCTAGTAAACGTAAGGGCACTGCAGCAGACCAGGGCATATCTCAGTCCTTATCTCAACCACATAAGACAGACGTTCCCAGACATCTGGGTGGCCATTTATAGACCTTCCCCCAGGAATGCATTCCTTTCCCAGGGTATTAATATTAATATTCCTTGCTCAGAAAAGAATTTAGCGATATCTCTCCTACTTGCACGTCCGTTTATAGGCTCTCTGCAAGAAAAAAAAATATGGCTCTTTTTGCCCGACCCTGCAGGCAGTCAGACCTTATGATTGTGTTTCCTTGTTCCCTAAAATTTTCTGTTATTCTGTTCTTTTTCAAGGTGCACTGATTTCATATTGTTCAAACACACGTTTTACAATCAATTTGTACAGTTAGCACAATTATCACAGTGGTCCTGAGGTGATGTATATCCTCAGCTTATGAAGATAACAGGATTAAGAGATTAAAGTAAAGACCAGGCATAAGAAATTATAAAAGTATTATTTGGGAACTGATAAATGTCCATGAAATCTTCACAATTTATGTTCCTCTGCTGCGGCTCCAGCCGGTCCCTCCATTCGGGGTCCCTGACTTCCTGCAACACACTATTGGCGTGAAAAAAAAGTAAGTGGAGTATATTCTGAAGTTTTTGGGGGGTATCTGAATGGTGACCCCTTTGCCAATTTAAGCAGGCCACAGAAGACGGCACCAAATTCAGATCTACTTAAAATATTTGGCTATTTCTGTGGCAAATCAGACCCCCAAGTCTGACATGGGTATGACCCAAGCAGCTGAAATGTCTTCAGTCGTGCCACAGCAGTCAGCCCCCATCCAAGTAGTTCTGGGGCAGGTCTCCTTGTGGATTTTGGCCCTTGGTGCCCATAGAGAACAACTTAAAAAATAACAAAAATTGGGAGAAGTAACCACTGTGAGGCTAGATGTTTTTCGAGATGGAAGATTCTATTGTTTAGCTCAGTTTATCAGAAGGACCAGTGGAAATGGATGGTCAGTAGCTAATTAGAGTTTCCCCATGAAGAGGATAAGGAGGGATGTGTCAGATTTCCAAGGAGGATGTTGGGAAGAATTTAAAAATAAAAGTCAAGATTCAATAGTTGTTTGGAAAATCTCTTTTGAGGCATTTATGTAAAGAATCTATAGGTATTTTGTGCAAGGGTGTGTGTGTGTGTGTGTGTGTGTGTCTGTAGAATCAAAAAGATGGGATGGATTAGGGTCTCTGAATTTCTGTGGGATACAGTTATAGACCTAGTAGTTAACTTCACATCATTGTGTGTCCTTAAAGCTTTCTGTAAAAAAGAGGCATGCTAACAAATGCCTACAAACATACCAGTACCCTTCCTTAAATATTTATTTGCTTTAGGGTTGACAGCCCCTCCCTTGATGACCTCGGGGCTCAACATTAGCTCTAGGATCCTAGAATATGTTCATCGGCAGAAAAAAGAACCTGGAGACTGGATTTAGCAGTGTGGCTGTGTACAAGTCATAACCAATTGGAACCCATTTCTCCTGTAGAATGGGGATCATGATCTATACTCGCCTCCAGGGGACATTGTGAGGAGAAAATGAGATAATGTTTATGAAGATGCTTTATAGTGGTTCTTAACCTTTTAACTAAGAATTCTTTTTCCAGGGGAGAAAATGTATATGTGCCTTTCTCCGTCCCTCTTTCCCCCTTCCTCCCAGTACTTGATCTTCTGATAGTGGCTGGGTGTTAGGAAGCAGTGGTAAGCAGGGCAGATACAATTCTTGCTCTCATGGAGCTTCACTTCTACGTACTTGTCCAGTCCCTACTTGGAATGACTTTCTCTTTCTGGAAGAGTTGGTCTCTCCAATCTTCCTAAGAGGCCACTTATTTCCTTTGTCATCCTTGCTCATTTACTTATGCAGCCTTTAAATGTTGGCCTTCTTTAGGATTTGGTCCTAGATGCTCTTAAACAGTTTACTGTTTCCCATAGTATATCCAGCTTCCTCCTTGAAATCCTCTTCCCTCTTCTCCACTGTCTCAAGGGTATGTCAAATTCACATCTAAAACTAAGCTCATGACCTAAACGCTGCCCCTCCTGACTCCCAAACCTTGTTCTTCTCTGGTGGTCTGTGTGTCAGTGAGTTTTCCAGTATTCCATATGGTTGTTTAATCCAGAAACTCATGTCTCTCTCTATCTGCTCATCTCCCATACTACACATATCCACTTATTCACCAAGTTCTTGTTGCATTTATGAAATCCTGTCAGCCTCTCCATTTCTGCTCTCATTGCTGTTTTTCAAGCAACTATCATCATCCTGTATGCACACCATCAGAATAGCAGTATGTATTTTTGCCCCTCAATTCTTCCCCCATATTTCAGATAAAGTTATTTTTTTTATACATAAATATATTCACATGGTTCCATAATTTTAAATGATGTCTCCTTCCCCCATGTAACTAGGTTACCTGTACTCTTTCAAATGTCCTTCCAAAATATTTTATGCATATATAAGGAGATACTAATATGTAAGCTCTTTTATAAACCTCATTATTTATTTATGTGTATTTTGTTTATTATCATTTTTATTTGTATAAATTTTGAGGTACAAGAGTAATTTTGTTCCATGCATAGATTTCATGGTGGTGTGTCGTCTGGGCTTTAGGACATCCATCACCTGAATAATGTACATTGTACCCATTAAGTAATTTCTCGTCACCCACCCCCCAACTCTTCCAAGTCTTCATTGTCTATCATTCCACACACTCCATGCCCTTCTGTACATAAGCTGCCACTTACCAGTGAGAATATGTGGTATTTGTCTTTCTGTGTCTGATTTGTTTCACTTAATATAATGGCATCTTGTTCCATCTTTGGTGCTGCATGGATGTGATTTCATTCTTTTTTTTTTTTTTTTATGGCCAAATAGTATTTCATTGTGTATCTGTACCGCATCATTCATTGATAGACACTTAGATTGATTCCATATCTTTGCTGTCATGAAAAATGCTGTGATATAACATAGGAGTGCAGGTGTTTTTCATATAATGTTTTCTTTTCCTCTGGGTAGATACCCAGTAGTGGGATTGCTGGATGGAATGGTAGTTCTATTTTTAGTTATTTGAGAAATCTCCATACTGTTTTCCGTAGATGTTATACTAATTTATATTCTCACCAACTGTGTATAAGAGCTCTGTTTTCTCCACATCTTCATCAACATCTGTTATTTTCTGTCTTTTTAATAATAGCAATTCTGACTGGTTTAAGATGATATCTCATTGTGGTTTTGACTTGCACTTGTCTCATGGTTAGTGATGGTCTTCTTTTGAAAAATGTCTCATGTCCTTTGCTCACTTTTTAATGGGATTATTTGTGGGCTTTGTTGTTGTTGTTGTTGAGTTGTTTGATTTCCTTGTAAATTCTGGATTTTGTTCCTTGTCAGGTGAATAGTTTGCAAATATTTTCTTCCATTCTGCAGGTTATCTCTACACTCTGTTATTTCCTTTGCTGTACAGAAGCTTTTTAGTTTCATTACGTCCCATTTCTCTATTTTTGTTTCTGTGCTTTTGAGGTCTTTGTCATAAATGCTTTGCCTAGACCAGCGTCCAGGAGAATTTTCCCTAGGTTTTCTTCTAGTATTTTTATAGTTACAGGTCTTACATTTTATGATGAGACAAAGGAGTCCAACTTTGGTCTTCTGCATGTGGCTATGCAATTTTTTGAAATTTATTTCCAAAAAGGACACCATTTATTGAAAAGGGTGTCCTTTCCCTAGTGTATATTCTTGTGAATTTTGTGGAACATCAGTTGGTTGTAAATGTGTGGCTTTATTTCTGAGTTCTCTGTTATGTTTCATTGGTCTATGTGTCTATTTTTATACTAGCACCAGGCTGTTTTGGTTACTATAGACTTGTAATATAATTTGCAGCCAGGTAATATGATGCTTCAGCTTTGTTCTTTTTATTTATTTGGATTGCTTTGGCTATTTGGGCTCTTTCTTCTGTTCCATATGAATTTTAGGATTGTTTGTTCTAATTCTGTGAAAAATGTCAATATTTGGATAAGGATTGCTTTGAATCTGTGGATTGCTTTGGGCAATAGGGTCATCTTACTTATATTAATACTTCTGATCCATGAGTATGGGATATTTTTCCATTTGTGTCATCTTTAATTTCATTCATCACTGTTTTACAGTTTTTTTGTAGAAACATTTTACCTCCTTGGTTAAATATATTCTTAAGTATTTTATTTTGTTATTTGGTACTTATTGTAAGTAGGATTTGGTTCTTAGGTAGATTGTTATTGGCATATAGAAACACACTTTTTGTATGTTGATTTTGCATCCTGCAACTTTACTGAATTCGTTTATCAAATTGAATCACTTTTTGGTGGAGTCTTCACGTTTTTCTAGATGGAAGAATGTATGATCCGTGAACAGGGATAATTTGATGACTTCTTTTCCAATTTGGATGCCTTTTATTTACTTCTCGTGACTGATTACTCTGACTAGGACTTCCAGCATTATGTTGAATATGAGTGGTGAAAATGGGCATTCTTGTCTTGTTCCAGTTCTTAGAATGCTTTCAACCTTTCCCCATTCAGTATGATGTTGACTGTGGGTATTTCGTATATGGCCTTTATTATTTTGGGATATGTTCCTTTTATGCCTAGTTTGCTGAGAATTTTTTATCATGACAAGATGCTGCATTTTACAAATGCTTTTTCTGTGTCTATTGAGATAATCATATGTTTTTTGTTCTTTATTCTGGTATCATATTTCTTGATTTGCATGTTGAACAATCCTTGCATCCCTGGTGTAAAATCCATTTGATCATGCTGTATAATCTTTCTGACACACTGTTGGATTGGATTTGCTAGTATTTAAAGAGTTTTATGTCTGTGTTCATCATGGATGTTGGTCTGTAGTTTTCTTTTTGGCTTGTGTCCTTGTCTAGTTTTGGTACCATACTGACATTAGCCTTGTATAATGAGTTAGGGAGGATTCTGTCTTCTGATTTTTTGGAACAGTTTCAAGACAATTCGTATTAGTTCTTCCTACGTTTGGTAAAATTAGGCTGTAAATCCATCTGATCCTGGGCTTTTCTTTACTGAGAGATTCTTTATTACTGATTCAGTCTTGCTACTCATTACTGGTCTGCTCAGGCTTTTCTGTTTCTTCTAGGTTTTCTAGTTTTGGGGCATATAGTTGTTCATAATAGGTCTCTGATCATCTTCTTTATTTCTGTGGTATCAATTTTAATGCCTCTGTTTTCATTTCTGATTTTATTTATTTGGTTCTTCTCCTTTTCTTGGTTAGTCTATCTAGTATAAACATCATTAATTGCCTGAAAAGTGGTATACTGTGTATATTTTTATTCTCCTTGATTTTTTTTCAATCAACAGTATGTCCTGGATATCTTTCCATTGTAATGCATAGAGAAGCTCCACATTCATTTTTATGGCTGCATAATATTTCTTGGTAGGAATGTTGAAACTGATGCATATCAGGACAAAACATCTTTTATTATTTAGAGTTTTTCTTTCTTCCATTTTGGTAACTTGTCATGAATTCCCATTCATTACTCTCAGGGAAAAAAACTAAGCTCCTCACCAACCAAGCCACTCAGTTGACCCTGCTTCTTTTCTCGAGGATTATCTTGTATTACTCTTCCTCTCATCTTCTATCCTTGGGTTGCATAGAGTGCCTTTTATTTCTTCCATGCACCATGTTTTTTCCTGCCTAAGGGTTATGCTCAAGTTCTTCTCACATGCAGACCCTTCCCTCCTTTCCTGACCTTTAGTTCATTTTTAATTAGCTTTTAATCCACTTAAGGCAGGTCTCACCTCAGTGCCATTTCATCAAGGTATGCTTACCATAGCAATCCAAAGCCAGAATTCTCTAATGATAGTCTTCCATCACCCTGCCCTGTTCCTCTGAGCAGTTATTACCATTTATTATACGTTTGTATATATGATTATTAGATTGATATTTATCTCAAAAACCTAAAAAAGTGTTTTTCAAATAGTGGGTGGCCACCCCGTTATAGGTTGTAAAATCAGTTTTAAAAATTGTGACAAGCCATCTTTAAAAAATGAAATAGAGTAGAAAATATTGAGCCTCTGCTTATAGTAAGGACACTTTCTTTCATCAAATTTTTGCAGATTAATTATGTAAACACACAGACACATAAACATATTAGGCATGATGTAAAATATATTTCTTATTGTGGGGTCTTGTTCAGCAAAATTTGAAAGCCTCTGAACTAGGTTATAGATTCAGTGAGGACAGGAATTCTGTCTATTTTGTACACTATTCTATCCCCAAGTCTAGCAGAGAGGCTGGCACTGAGTCAGGCACTCAGTAAATGTGTTGACTGGCTGAATGAATGAATGAACATATACTTTTGCAGGCAGGCTCAGGGACCCACTGCCTTCCTCTACTAGGGACTAGTAGACCCTGGTTCTAAGCAGATGCTAGTGATTATTTCTTTGGTTAATTGAGTCTGCTTTAGATTATTAGAAGACAGGAAAAGTAATACAAAACCACACCTACAGATGTATTTTTTTAAAGGGTTGATAAGCAGATGAAACACTGAGGATGAATGATTTTTAGATCTAAATTTTTTATATATTACTTTTGAAACTTAGACCTTAAAATACCATTTTATTTTATTGGCAAATAATGAAACAACCTACCTGCCTAAATATCTGGGTAGTTTTTAAATTTCTAAGGTAGTCTTTACACACAGGGCTTATTACATAGCTGTTATCTTTGTGTGTACTTCAGGAATAAAATATTTATGCAGTTTGGCAAGGTGATACTACAACCTGGTTTAATACAACAGCTGCACTGCCTGTTCCCATGTGGCTTGATTTCCCTTTTTAATCTGCGGTTTTCTGCAACTAAAGACTTATGTCAGCATGTAGTTTATACAGCAGCAGATAATGGTGAAAACTTATTGAATTAACATAGTAAAGAGAGAAATACTCTGCTGAGTTAACTTGTCTCATATTTTTCTAAAGTCTTTGAAAAACATTTTTTCCAGCGTGGCCTACACAGCTTTATAAACATCATGTATTTACAATGAAACACTTTTGTGAATTTGATTTTTTAGAGAACCTATAAACTCATCTCCAGAGATAATAGTCTCTGAACCTAAAAAATAGGAATATCTCAGTTCTAAAGTAATCTGCATTTGGCTTAGCACAAATCAGGAGAGTTCTGGAAATGAGAGTGATCCTTGTATTTACTTTGTCATAAATTTGTATGTATAATTGAAATTGAGATTGAATTAAAAAGTAGGCAAAAAGAGTCTTAATCCTTCTAGCACAGAGTTTTTATCTAGCCTGTGTGTTATTATTTTTCTTTCTATTTCTAGGTGCTCCCGATCCAACAGCAGGTGCTAGTATAGATGATGAAAACTGCTGGCACTTAGATGAAGAGCAGGTTCAAGAACAGGTTAAACTGTTCCTTTCCCAGGGCGGGTACCACGGATCAGGGAAGCAGCTTAATTTGCTCTTTGCAAAGGTATGATTGTCTATTTCTAAAGAAATATTCTAAATATATACATATATAGGGACTATCTAAATATGATCATGTCTACAATAGGATAAAGTCTCTTTTGAAAATTAAAGAACAGGGTCTAAGTTAGTTGACCAATAGAAACTTTTGTATTGTAATGCAAGCTTTTTTTCCCCTTAGGTGATCTTAGACAAGATGTGGGACATTTTTGTCTCTCTCAGTTCCTATCAATAAAATGGTGATAATTTATACAGTTTTGAAAAACCTCTTACAATAATAAAAGCAAAATAATTAACAATGTTATTCAAAATGCCATTTTTTCAAGTTTTTCCCTTTCTAGTTGATTTTCCCAAGAGAACATAGTTTTATAATCCCTAAAATGTGCTTTAATTATTTAGTTTAATAATGTCAGTATCTATAAGTTAATTTCAAGAGCTTGAGTTTTAGAGTCAGATAGATCTCAGTTTAAATCCAAGTTCTAGATCTTTCTAAGTTTATAAACCTTGGCAAATTATTTGTTAATTTTCTCATCTAGAAAATTAGTTAATAATAACATATTTCCTAAAATCATTGTGATAATCGTGTTAAATGATGCTGTCTGCTGTTCATCTCCATCATTAAAAATTGATGTCTCAAGAATTTAAATTATCTTGGTCATAAGTTCCTTGTGAGCGGAAGCTGTGTGTTTTGCTTTATACAGAAGTTTCAGTATCATACACAGATTTGTAAATACTGAATAAAATGCTTTTTGAATAATATTAAATCAGTATATTTTCATTGGGGGGTATAGTCATCATTATGATTAATGTATTAAAGTTGGTTTTAAGGGAACAGATAACTGTTCATTGATGCTTTTGTTGAATATCTTCTCTAATACTTGTTATAATTGAAGGTTTTTTTTTTTTTTTTTTTAGTTCAAAAGAATTAGAGTAAACCCTGTTACTGGGTATGGCCAGGAATAGTGTATTCTGCTTAATCAATACCATGCTTATAAAGATTTATCCTGTATACCATATGTAGATTGACAATTTCCCCAGAATTAGATTACAGTAAAATACATTTAACTCTAATACTACTTTACACATGATTTAAGCATTCTTTGGTGATTCACAGGCACTTCAAACTCATGTCATGCCTCCGTGTCAACAGTCTGCAAATTAATTACCATTAAGCTATAGATGTACATGAGTGCTGGTTACACAGAGAGTTCTGTTTTATATACTTAAGAGTAAAGTGTTTATTTTCATTGCTGTTGCTGCATAATAGGTTAGAAATCTACCAGAAAAAAATAAACATTAAATCAAATCCACAATACTAATAATGTAAAAGGTTTAGTATATTTAGATGCACAGGAAGTATTTCATATATTCTTATGTTAGAAACAGTTTGAAAGATGTATTATTAGACTGATCTGCAGTTGTTCTTTTTATCCCTGTATATTATATATACATTATGTATGCCATGTGAAGTAATAGCAACCTCTAATTTTGGAATTAGCATAACTTGAAGTTAAGACAGATACAGGTTCTGATCCAAGCTGTTCCCCTTGTCCATTGGGCAAATTATTTTACCTCTCTGAGGCTTGGTCTTATAATTAATAAAATGGGGATTATAATCTGGCCTATTTTACATAGTGGTTGTGAAAATTAAACAGTAAGTATAAATGTAAAACTCTTTAACATTGTATCCAAAAAATGGCAACTCCTTTGCTTCATCCATCTTCACCTGTTAATGAGTTTTTAGTACTTTGATATTAGGAACAAACTCCTTTATAGGAATACTGAAGTAACGCTCCTGGAAGCACAACCTTTGTGATTCAGGGTAGAAGTGCTTTTGAGTTATTTATAAAGCTCAAATTCTAAAGTTGGTGAGGAAGTTCCATTTCTTGAGGGTACAGACATCAGGCAGGATCTATTTTAGATTTGGGCTGCTTTATTGAGGATCTACTGTTTTCTCCTTTCCTTGCCTTTCACATAGAGAGAGTCCTGAAAGAAGGATCAACCACCCCACCTTTTCTACTGCTCGTGACCTTGCTCCAGTAATTTCTTACAGGGAAATTACAGCTGAGATTCTTACTTATTGAATACTTAAGAGTACACATTTTTGGAGTGGATGGATTCATTTAGGGCTTCCTGCAGAGAGGTTTACCCTTGTGTTTCTTTTTTCTTTTCTTTTATTTGGGAAATGTAGCACAAGAGTAATGGACAAAGCTTAAAGTTCCAACTTGAGAGGCAAAGTTAACTTATTAGATCTGTGGTTATTATTCTGCTTTGTGGATCACCCATATAGAGCAAGAGAGTTCTTGAACTTAACAGCTCTGTCAATTTTCTTTTACCATTGCAATAGAAGTATGCTGCTGCTCTTTATATAAAAAAAACTTAAGTGAGAGAGAATCGTTATGCAAGTACTAATTTATCTCAAAAATTGAAGGACTTGCACAACTGTGAATATACTAAAAACCTTTGAATTGTACAGTTTAAATTGTGAATTGTATGATATATGAATTATGTCTCAACAAAGCTGTTCCTAAAAAAACTAAAGGCCAAGTGTTATTATTATACACATTATCAGATCTACTTAGAATATTTCTTGAGTTCTCAGTGGACTCTGCATTAGGCTCTGCTTTTCTGATGGTAAGTATAATCAGTGGGAGAGTCAGGAAGATGCTCCATTTTTGTCATGTTTGTTTTGGTATTGTATTTCTTTAGGCTAGCAAAGTTATGGCATCTTACTAAAATTATGGCATCTCATTTTATGCAAGGAAACAGCAGCACCTTGCTTAAACCTGTTTTGGTAAACTAGGTAGGTTCAGATACCTGTTCCCAGTGCCAGATTTTACTTCTGTGGTTTGTCAAAGCATGAATGCCTACTTTGTTGGAGTGTAATCTTGAATCACAAAGTGTACTTGGTTTAGATAAGAGAGATAATTTGAAGGAGAACTGGTAAAGAAAGTTTCCGAAGGGCACGGTGGCTCAAGCCTGTAATCTCAGCACTTTGGGAGGCCGAGACGGGTGGATCACGAGGTCAGGAGATCGAGACCATCCTGGCTAACACGGTGAAACCCCGTCTCTACTAAAAAATACAAGAAAAATTAGCCGGGCGAGGTGGCGGGCGCCTGTAGTCCCAGCTACTAGGGAGGCTGAGGCAGGAGAATGGCGTAAACCCGGGAGGCGGAGCTTGCAGTGAGCTGAGATCCGGCCACTGCATTCCAGCCTGGGCGACGGAGCGAGACTCCGTCTCAAAAAAAAGAGGAAGTTTCTACTGGACACAAGAAACACGATTTACTCACCTTAATCAGTGTGTAAGACCCAACCAGAACATTTTTGGAATTGAGAGCATTTTTTCTTCATACGGATTCTAAAATGTAATTCAAAATAATGAATGGGCATTTCTTTGATTAAATTGCTATTTAGAGTAGGGAATGGTTTTAAATTATATATTTTGTTTGCTTAAGAGGGCTGGTGTGAAGGCTTGACTCCTCCTGCCCATCCCCCACCACACACACACACACACACACACACACACACACACACACACAGAGAGAGAAACAGAGAAAAGTGGTGGTTTGTCTCTTGTGTTGCTGTGGGATTTTGTTGTGTTTTTGTTTTGAACAATTTTCCAAAGGTCTGTTTTTCCCCACTAGGTGCGGGAGATGTTAAAGATGAGGGACTCCAATGGGGCCCGCATGTTGACCTTGATAACGGAGCAATTCATGGCTGACCCTCGCCTGTCACTTTGGCGACAACAAGGCACTGCAATGACTGACAAATACAGGCAGCTCTGGGATGAGCTGGGTAAGCATGTTTCCCGACAAATTACCATTGATTTGCATATGGATAAATACCATAGTCAGATGTTTCAAGAACATGGTCGTAGTATTGCTGAAGAGAGAGCTGCTCATACATGGAACATGTTGCCAATATATAGGTTAGAAGCATAGGAGGATTTAGAACTTGGGCTGGCATTTACAGAAAACGACCTTGGCAGAGTTTTGGGGGAATTGCCTGATCTCAAGGAAAGTTAAGTGCAGGAATCTCCCTTTAAGTATTTGGGGGGTAAAAAAAAAAGCTGTATCATTTTAAAATAGCAGTTTTATATGGTAGAGCTGGCTATTTATTTCTAGATTAATATTGTAATCAATTCAGCTAAAATTTAGTCTTCCCCCTTCTCCCCACAGTGGAATTGTTGAAATTAGTTTGGATATTCATTTTATTTTTGGCTACTATAGATTTAAATGAACTGTTGATCCTCAGAATGGAAAAATACAGCAAATTCTAATATTTATTGCTTCCTAAGTTCCTGGTGGTTAAAAATACAAATATAGCAAGTGTTCAAAAAAATGAGAAATCCACTAGTCATGTTCATTAAAAGAATACTGGGAATTTTGTTTGGATGAGTCTTGGTACCCAATGTTCACCGCTAGGGAAATAATGAATGATGTGTTCGTTATCTTGTCTTTTTATTAAGAAATCTATAAGTTACACCTGAAATTTTGACAAATATATCAGTGCCTGTATTAATTTTATGAGAAGTAATGTTGTCTATATTTACTAGAAGATCCTAGTCTCAGTGAAATTTTTCTTGACTAATGATGGACCACATCATGCTGATTGATCCCAGGTGTAGTCTAAACCAAAAGATGCTATCGTCTGTGAAGATACCAAATGATCATAATCGGAAGGGGTATTTGAGATTAGCTGTTTTACAGATAAGGAAACAAGTCCAGAGAGGTTAGGAGACTTCAAACATGACACTGTATAATCTAGGGTTATGCAGCAAGTTGGTAAAGGATTTGACACCAGTATTTCCTTTTTCCTATTAATAGGATATACGTTCAGGAGTTGGCTGTGGACAAGTTCACTACTTGTGAACTATTAGATATTTGTTGACTTTTTCCCTGGAAATTTTCTTAAGTATCTTGTAATAACTTAATCTTGCTGCTTTCTTTGAGTCTCCTGAAATAATAGTAATGCCCTTTCCCCCAATCAAAATGTAAATCAATCTAACTACAATAGATAGTTTCCATGTATTAGAATGATGTTTGGGGACACAGTGTGGTGGTTAGAGAACACAAGTATAATGCATGGTTTAAATAAATATTTTCATAAAATCCTGAATGTTTTACTTTTCAAGTAAATCTTTTTCAGTTTTGTAACTCTGTAGTACAGACTAGATTGGTTAGATGGTTTATAAAGTAAACAGGATTAGCATTAAGAAAACTATAATGAAGGTGATCATTTAAGGAAAAATTATTGAATTAATATTAAATGAATGCAATTTTACAGAGCTTTGGTACTTAGAGAAACTTAGAATTACAAATGACTGGTTAGGAAGAAAATAGCAACTAAATTTTTTGGTTACCAAAAAAGGTACTGGTGGTACAGTCAAATAAAATTTGCAGTGTTCACATTTAATTCATGGTCAAATTTCACTTTTCCAAGTGGGTTTTGAAAATTACATACCTTAACCCTCAATCAGAAGTATAAATTTTTATTAGGTGGAAGTTTCCACCAGCTGATTCTAGTTATGCCCTCTTATGGACTACTTTCTAATTAAGGACCAGGCTTTATACAAATTCTTTTATTTCAGTCCAGCATAAAGACCACAACCTCTTGTCCTGTGTGCCCCCCACCCACCACCCCATCATTACTAGACTGCTAGAAATTCTCCTATGTACTCTGATGGCAAGCAGAGGTCACTTGCCATTTTAATGGGGTCTAAATTCTGTGAAGAATCTCACGTAGAAGTAACAGTAAGTATCACATCTTAATATTCATTCACCAAAAAATTAACTAAAAGTTGCTTCTGGACTACAAAAGGAAAGGCTTTTGCTTCTTAATAAAATGGGGCAATTTGACTTTGTGCCCCTACACAGAGCTCACATTGCTTCAAGGCTCTGCTTTGGAATTAAATGCTGAGCACTGCCAGATGCCAGACATTGAGAAGAGGCTGAGTTTTGTCGGCAAATGGGATCTGCAAGTTAATTGGTGTTTTCTGCAGGCTTCTGGCTGTGAAATGAAATTGGAAGCCCTTTAGCCACATGGATAATACAGGACCTGAATACAAATGTCACATGTCACCATCAGGACCCACTGTGAGACAATAGTGTTCCCACTCCAACACCGCGCCATTACAGATCATTTAAATATGGGGATTACATTTAAACTAAAAGCCCCATTTGCCTTTTACTGCAATTTAAATGTCCTCTTAGCAAAAGCTAAGTGACAAATTAAATGAAAAAAATGCCCACATTTTTAAAGCTGTAATGCAAAACAACCTTTTATTGCTTCTCATGTGCCACGAATGAATCATTATACTTGTCAACCCTAAACCAAGCCATAATTGGAGCAGCTACTGTTATCAAAGTGGGGCCGCTCTGTGACAGCTTAATAAAGCTGAAACTGTTAAATTAAATCTCAGATGCTTAACTCCTTAGCAGTGGTGGATTCATTGGGTCCATTTCTGGCAGTGGCCAGTACACCAGGAAAAAAAAAAAAGATTCCTGGCATGAAAGCCTTAATCTGATGCAAGTGTACAAGTGAGAGTATGCTAGCCAAGTAACTCTGCTTCTTGGCAGATGGATTTGGAGCCATCAGATTGTCAGCCAGAAGATTACAAAATCTTCTTCATGCAGCCCAGTGTCCCCCTCCCCAAGATTTAAAATTTCCTGCTTACATGTGATTTATGAAAATTTAAGTGTTGATGTTTCAAAATTAATTGTAAAAGTAACATTTATTTTAACTTTTTCTTTCTTTCAAGTGAATATATGAAAACTTATTTGTGGTAGCCACAGGCCCAATTTCTTCCCCCCATGCTCCAGCTAACAAAGGGACTGATTATTCTGTTTTTCTTTTCTAATATAAATGCCTATGACATTCATTTGGTATGAGTTAACTTTTGTGATTTACTCCCTGATTTTCATAATGTAGTATGAAATAGGTACAGATGCATACTCTTAAGGTCCTGTTTATTGCATCTCATTTGCAGATACATTTATCTTGTACATGAGTCAGTTTTTCAAATATTAATTTTACTTTCTCTGCATGATGTTCATTTTCCCAGACATACGCCAGTGTTCACAAGATGAGTAATGTTGTATCATAATCAGCTATAAGAAAAGGTATATATTAAAATAGAAAGCCCCATTGTAATGGTAGAGGTTGTACGTTTGATAGAAGCTACATATTTCGTAGAATCTATAGAACACACACCTCTTGAATTACATTCTTTATTCTGTGACATGCACATTTTCTGGAAAGCAGATCACAGAAATAACCTTTGGATTTCAAAGAACAACCTAGTGCTGATTGGGGGTGAGCACACCTACTGTTAGCTGTAATGGCTGTCTGTTCAGCACACTTAATTACTGCGGGGGTCTAGGGATGAGGGGATATACTGTAACCTCTCATCTGTGTTGATGGCTCTCTTTTCTTAAATGTATTCCTAGACTGCAATTTTACTTTGCTTTATAAAACTATAGGTTGTGGCTGCCAGTCTATTAAAACCTAATTAAAATGAATGTCATTAGAGGAAACAGTTAAATAACACTTAATTACAGTTTTATCACAGGGAAATATTCTTAAATTTTTATTTTCAATTGTTACATAATATGTTTTTCCCCAAGTTTTAAACACTTAACTTTCTCTCAGAGCTGAGTCACGCGCTTTGCTTTCTAGCATATAAATCCTGTTTCTTAGGGAGAGGATGGGCTGCCATTGCAAGAGCCTTGCTGCGCTTGCTTCACGAGAACAAGGTGGCATCTCTCGAGTTCTTTTCACGGCTTCTCATCTGGAGACCTACTTCTGTGTGAGCAGAAATAGCCATAGTTAGATTTTTTTTCTAGTTTGAATTTCATTGTATGATTAGTTTGACCACTTGTTATTAAGCAACAGCTATAATGTTCCTTGGTAGGGTGCTAGATAGATTGAGTGGTATACAGATTCAGTACACTTAGAATTAGAGTAAATCTAACTGCGTTCGGCAGTAGAGAACACAGCCTACCCTTTGAGACTGTATTTTTTGAATTAACCTGCTCCGCGGACCCAAATGCTGTTCCATCTTCCATCCCAGACTCAAATAGTGATTTTTCTGTAACCACCTACATTATTCTTGAATAAGGAGAAAAACATATGCTTAAGTCACACATTCAAAATGATACTTTTAAGTAATTTAGGACAGTCTCTGTGTACCAGAAATAAGATTCCAAAGACTCTGCTTTACTCTGCTTTATAGGTAATTGTGGATAAATTTCTGGGGAATGCTGTCTTACATCTTTGAAAGCAGGAGGCTTAATAACTGCCCCCACCAACCACCCCCATCCCTGTTTTGAGCTTCTTACTTTAGTTGAGTTATTCAAACTAACTCAAGCTTGCCACATTTTAAAGTTGATGGTGGTGAATTAATGGCTAAGGAACAACTGCTTCTTTTTGAGAACTACAAAGCTTACCAAAATGGTTCCCCATATACGTAGTTCCCTCTTTGCTAGTACCACAAAGAAAACAGCAATTGCCAGAGCTCCCTTGCAGCAAAAAGATGTCAGTACACACTTGGTAACTTCCAAATAGCTGGAAGTACAGAATGTAATTCTAATGAACTACATATCAGGATTGCTTGTCATCTACCTGTTTATCTTCCCTGGGCATAAGGAGAGTACAGCTTTCCCACGACATACCACTGTCAGTGCTATATTGTTAACCTTCTTTCCAGAGGTCTTCCTGTGGTCTCTCTATCAGTGTGTATGAAGCACTTGCTATGTCTAGAGGAATAGATGTATTAGTTATTTGATTTTGGGGTAGTGATAGTAGCAGTCATCAGGAGGGGGTAGAGAGATGTAAACATTAGGAGATGTGATAAATAAGAACAGCCAAGAATGGGTGAAGAAGAACTTTTATAGAGTAATTTCATTACAAATTAGTACAAAGGTTTGTAGAAACCAAATTTAATATGGTTTTATAGGATGTTTACGGAGGTGTGTTGCAGGGAAAAGTAGTGTGACTACTCCAGAAAAAAGAAACAGCCTGAACAAAGACAGCAGTGGGCTCTGTGGAAGAGAGTAGAGAGCCTTCAAATTCATTATCAAAAATGTTAAGATTTTCTATCCAACCTTGCTGTTCTGTGTTGTTACTTAAAAGCAAAAAGGGAGATGGTAGATAGGTATCATAAAACCTGGATTTTTGCTTTATTTCTCATTTTGGTCTAGCTGCTAATGATAACATAGTTGCCAATACTTATTTATCAGGAACTGTGCTAAGCACTTAATGCATGTGTTGTTTTATTTAATCCCTGAAACAATCCTGTGAAATAGGTCCAATTATTTGCCCTAATTTTACAGCCAATAATATTGAGGTTTAAGGAGGCTTGATAACTTGCCCGAGGTCATAGTAGCAAAGCAAGAATTTAATCCCAGTGACTTCAGAAACATAACCACCAGACTAGACAATGTCCTCAGTTTATTATTATTATTATTATTATTATTATTATTATTATGAGACAGAGTCTCGCTCTGTCGCCCAGGCTGGAGTGCAGTGGTGTGATCACAGCTTACCGCAATCTCTGCCTCCCAGGTTCCAGCAATTCTCCTGCCTTAGCCTTCTGGGTAGCTGGGACTACAGGCGCACGTCACCATGCCTGGCTAGTTTTTTGTATTTTTAGTAGTAGAGATGGGATTTCACTATGTTAACCAGGCTAGTCTTGAACTCCTGACCTTGTGATATGCTTGCCTCAGCCTCCCAAAGTGTTGGGATTACATGTGTGAGCCTCTGCACCCGGCCAGCTTATTTTTAAACACTATTATATGCCTCTCTTTCAGGTAGTCTCTCTAACTCGGAGCAGAGCAGAGGCAAAGCGAAGCTCACCTAGTGGGGAATAAACCCTGTAAGAGCTGTCTGGCCTGGTCTGCCTAGCTATGGTACCGCAGTCCTGACTGCCATAGTCAGCTGAGCTTACCTAGTCTAGTCGCCCATTTGTACCCATGTTTACAGGGACCCTCTAACTTCATGTTCTTTGAGAAAACAAGCACATGGATGCCACAGCCAAATACATGCCATTGATGGAGAACTGTATTAAAGAATAAACTTCAGCTTATCGTAAATACAGATACTGCATGCTATAGTATGGGGTACTACTGTATGATGGAATACAGTGAAATTTGTATCCCATTTTTGAGTCCCCTTTGGTAAGGAGCTGGTGAAGACCCTTAGCTCATTGTCTTTGCCCTGGCCTGAACTAGGCCCTGATAATGACCATAGAGTTGCCAGCACCAGTTTATCTCATATGCCCTGTAGGCTCTGCAGACCCCTTCTTGACATAAGCTGTCCTGCTGGGATGGGGTTGTATACTCTGGTCTCAGTTTCTGCTTCTGTCTGTGCCGTTGAGAGATTCCTCTAAATATAGAGGCTTGGTCAATTGTATTGCTGAGAAGGCTTTGCTTCCCTCCAGCACTGTTCTCAGGAGGCTCATCTGCTTCTAGGTCCTCATTACTGGGGCCTGTTTTCTTTCCCTGTGCTTTCCTACTGCTTTCTGTCTCTTAAAACTCAGAACTCTATTCTTGGGTCATAGACCTCGGAGTTCTGCCCTGCTGTGGGGGTGGAAAAGAGGGGTTTATTTTCTGCTTCTTTAAGTAAACAGAGTAATCTCTTGTTTGGGTCAGAAGTAAACCAAAAGAGAGAATGTATGGGCAAACTTAGGATAAATACTTGCTGTGTACTGCTATCAACTATCCTCTAGACCGTGGCTGCTAGGGTTTAATTATCCATTCAGTTCCCTGGATAGGGAAGAGTGGAAATAAAGAGAAAAACTTTAAAATACGAATTAAAAAAATAGATTCTCAGGATTAAAAGAGACTTTACAGGTCACTTGATCTTATTGTCTAACCAATTGGAAATTCTTAGTAGTATCCTTTGTCTAAACTGTTTCTGTATAGAATTAGATAATTTGTAACAACACTTGAGACTCACCTCCTTGTGTGTTTTTATGAAACCTTATGCTAAACATAGAGCATGGAGATTTGGTGAGGAGTTAAGACGCACTTTTCTTTTCGGCTCATTGTAATACACTTGAGTGTTACTGTCTTATATATGTTGTGTGTTAGTAGCTTTATTTGTATCAAGAATGGGTTCCAGTTACTTTTTTTTATGTCGTCTTTCTACTTACAGCATTAGTCCATTGACAATAGATACTCTTCTCACATTAGTGGTTAATAGGAATGTCATAGCATTGGTATAAGGTGTCCTCTTCTTCCTCACAATTCTTAGAAAAGTTCTCTCCCTACTTTTCCTGTTTCCTAAGAGACAGTACTGACTGCACTTGCCTTCAAGAAACATCCACCAGTGGGAAATCTGACTAGGGAAGTCTCCTTACTAGGCTGTGGATCTAGAGAGTACTATCATGGTAGGGTGGAGGGGGAGAGCGAGAGTGAAAATGAAGCAAGACAAGCTGGGGAAGAAAATTTCCTTTCACATTTTCTTACCGTGAAGTGGCAGCGTACAAAAATTAACGAGGTCTGAGAAGCTTCATTTTAAGCCATCTGGGATTCCCAGGGGCTTCACAGAGAATCAGGGATGCCAGGAGCAGGAAGGAAAGAAGTGGAAGCAAAGGGAAGGCTGAAGCAGCTCCTTAGGCAGCTCTGAGTATGTGCCAATATCAAACAAGGTGCTTTGTAAATGCTATCATAGTTAATTTAAGCTTCGTTAGGCTCATGATGGGGAGGAAAACCCAAGGAAGTTAGAAATGGTTGTCCTTAGAGGGGTGTTCAGACACTGCCCTGCAGAGTCCCTAGGTTTGGGGTCAGGGGGAAGAGAGTGCTGAAGGCACGAGGCAGATCCTTCTCAATCAGAACAGTGTGACTTTACCACATTACTACTAGAGTTTTCATCAAGATTATTCTGGAGGAAAGGATTCCGATACTATATGTATGCTTGATAATCACTATCTTCAATAGGCTTTTAATAGGTACTCTTATTAGACATGTACTAAAGCAGGGGTTCCCCCATCCCCGGACTGTGGACCAGTATCAGTCCTTGACCTGTTAGGAACTGAGGGCGCACAGCAGGAGGTGAGTAGTAGGCAAGTGAGCATTACCACCTGAGTGCCACCTCCTGTCAGATCAGCAGTGGCATTAGATTCTCATAGGAGCACACACCCTATTGTGAGCTGCACATGTGAGGGATCGAGACTGTATGTTCCTTATGAGAATCTAATGCCTAATGATCTGAGTTGGAATAGTTTCATCCCAAAAGCATGCCCCGGCAGCCACGCCCCCCTCAACCCACCACCTCTGTCCCCAGTCCTCATACGTGGAAAATTTGTCTTCCACAAAGCCGGTCCCTGGTGCCAAAAAGGTTGGGGACTGCCGTACTGAAGGATGACTTTTTAAAAAATTTTTATTATTTTGATTAATTTTTGAGATGGAGTCTCACTCTGTCGCCCAGGCTGGAGTGCAGTGGCGCGATCTCAGCTCACTGCAAGCTCCACCTCCCGGGTTCACGTCATTCTCCTGCCTCAGCCTCCCGAGTAGCTGGGACTACAGGTGCCCACCACCATGCCCAGCTAATTTTTTTGTAATTTTTAGTAGAGACAGGGTTTCACCGTGTTAGCCAGAATGGTCTCGATCTCCCAACCTTGTGATCCGCCCGCCTTGGCCTCCCAAAGTGCTGGGATTATAGGCGTGAGCCACTGCACCCGGCCGACAAAGGATGACTTTTTAATTTATATAAATAGCTTTCTCCTATATACTTTAGGGGAAGGCAAGACGGCAAATGATTTGCAACAAGTGAACTTTTGTGAGGCTGCTTGTAAGCTTGTCTGATAATTGTATAACATCGTTTTCGTGTTTTATTTTAAAATTCCAAAATTGATATAAGAAAGGGACTCTGTATAGTAAAATGCCGGAGTCTTCTGACATTAACTTGCTTTAGGGAATTAATAACTAGTCTTAGGGATATTTTCTTAGACTTTGATCTGGTGACAGAATACCCACGGTCATGATACTAGTTGTCTGAAATGTGGGTAACTCACTCAGTTCTCTGTGCTTTCTGCTGCAAAGATAACCTTTGAAATAGAAAGCCAAATCTCTGTGATTTTAAGCTATGACCAACTGGATTAATAAATTTCAAAATCTGTTTCAGCAAACCTGGAGAAGAGTGTGAGAAGCATTAATAAAGTAGGAATCAGAGAGGGACCTCGAAGTGGCTTAGATTGGAAGCCATAGTCTTCCTTTGTGTATGATCAAGGGTTGAATGAGTTGGATGGGAGAATTCCAAACAGGGCACTTGGGTCAAATACAAGCTTGGAATGGAGAGAAAATCCTGTTCGGAGGAATACTTCCAAAATGCTCCCAAGAGCACAAAGTCTGTTTCCCCCCTGCCACTTTGAAGATGAGATTAATATATCCAGCAACCTGTTCATCAGAACAGATTGACCATGCGCTAGAAGATGTTCTTTGCATTAGGGTCATATGTAGATCACATAATTTGAAAGATATACCTGTATGTTTGGAAACCATTAACCACTCATTGTATTTAATAGTATTATCGTCAGTTATTGTCTTTATTGGCACATTTAAACTAATATCGTATCCATCCTTTTGAATCCTCTTTTTATTCCTGTATTAATGTCCACTTGATAATCTTACCCCTTTTTCCCCTCCTTCCCACAAATAGTGAAAGTATTTTTTAAGTTATTTTTCCTATGAAGGTGAAAAAGTGTGCCTGATATTATAGTTGATGCTCGGTAAATATTTGTGAATAAAAAAGTGAACGAATAATTGAAGTGTAATGCTGCCACTTACTTGGAAACATTAAGCAGTTATTTTTGGTGTACTGAAAACAATGATTGAAAGGTATTAATCTTTACTGAGTCCTCCATTTTCTTCTTCTGCTTTATCTAGCCTTCTCCACCCATGTGCGTGGTATTCATGGGTGCGTGTGTGTGCCTGGACACACACATGCACACTGAAATACAAACAGTTTAGAGTACAGAAGGGCAATGATTCCCCCTTGCCATCAATGCTGCAGGTAATCTGTTGCATTAATCAGCCAGCCAGTGGGAAATGCATGGGGAGTGATTATACTATCATACACAATACAATCAGCATGAAGCACTTGTCAAGACCAATACATCAAAGTTTAATTCGGTAATAGAATGAATTAGAGCAAAATGAAACATTCTGTTCTCTAGGAAACCCAACACCCATCACAGGTTCTTTCTGAACTCCACAGAAAAGTCAGTGCGTTAAGAAATTGTTTTTTTGAATAGAATTACAGTTCCAATCTGACGAAATATTGCAAGCCAGTTTTCTTAGAATTTTTATACAAATATAGTGCTAAAGTGTCTGCAGTATAGATGTCCTGACCATCAGCACTCTATACTAATAATCTTTGGTAAATATGATTATTTTTTAGTGGACTCTTGATTGTCTTTTGTCCTAAATTGGTTCTCCATGGCAAATGAATGGAAGGGCGTTGTACCAGTGGCTCAGGGAAGCACTTATGTCTAAATATGGATAGTGGACATTTGAATAGGAGACAAATTAACAAGAATCTGCTGGTTTATAGTGCCCTTAGTTGTAGGCTCTGCTACTGTGGAGCTTACTGTCTAGTCAGGAAACAGAATAAATAAATGAAAAATAAAAAGCAACCCTGGACAGCTTAAGACAACTATAGAAACAAGGTTAATATAATGTAGGACGTGTTTTGGAAAATTTTGGCAATAGATGTAATGCATTTTATGTATTAGAATAAAATAAGTCACTATTACAAGTCACTATTATGTGTCAGTTGAGTCTTCTGGAGATAGAGTTATATAGACTTTGGAGTCAGGACTATTGGATGAACCATGAAACTGTTTATGAACAGTTTCTTATGTTTCTTATGCTTAACTGGCTAAGTTAAGCAGCCAGTGCAGAACACATGGAAAATGTTCTTGCAGGTTACCACAGTTCACATTCCTTCAGCTATTGACTGTCCTTTTGCCTTTTTGTATCTCAAAATAAGAAAGCATCTATCATTCTGCCTTTTTTCCCCTCTGATTTAAAATTTATTTATTTATTTATTTATTTATTTATTTATTTAATTTTAGTTTCTCTTTACCTCTCTCCTTCCCTCTCTTGAAAAGGAGAAAGGTAGTGAGAGGTGGGAGGTGGCTCTGGTGACCTCCTATAGAACCTGGCTTCCAGTGAGGTCAGGCTGTTTTTTTTTTTTTTTTTTTTTTTTTTTTTTTTTTTTTTT
>NC_037673.1:58468522-58469190 GCF_003255815.1 Theropithecus gelada
TTTTTTTTTTTTTTTTTTTTTTTAATTTATTTATTATTATTATATTGTAAGTTGTAGGGTACATGTGCATAACGTGCAGGTTTGTTACATATGTATACTTGTGCCTTGTTGGTGTGCTGCACCCATCAACTCGTCATTTACATCAGGTATAACTCCCAATGCAATCCCTCCCCCCGCCCCCCTCCCCATGATAGGCCCCGGTGTGTGATGTTCCCCTTCCCGAGTCCAAGTGATCTCATTGTTCAGTTCCCACCTATGAGTGAGAACATGCGGTGTTTGGTTTTCTGTTCTTGTGATAGTTTGCTAAGAATGATGGATTCCAGCTGCATCCATGTCCCTACAAAGGACACAAACTCATCCTTTTTTATGGCTGCATAGTATTCCATGGTGTATATATGCCACATTTTCTTAATCCAATCTGTCACTGATGGACATTTGGGTTGATTCCAAGTCTTTGCTATTGTGAATAGTGCTGCAATAAACATACGTGTGCATGTGTCTTTATAGCAGCATAATTTATAATCCTTTGGGTATATACCCAGTAATGGGATGGCTGGGTCATATGGTACATCTAGTTCTAGATCCTTGAGGAATCGCCATACTGTTTTCCATAATGGTTGAACTAGTTTACAATCCCACCAACAGTGTAAAAGTGTTCCTATTTCTCC